>NW_022881329.1:0-143720 GCF_004382145.1 Drosophila mauritiana
TCCGTTCCCTGAACTGGATTGGTCAGGATCAGGTTGGGAACCATCTTTCGTTTCCGGGGAAACGTAGTATAGTCGAAAGACCAACACATGTTTGTTCGACAAATCAGACGAGTCCCCGAGACGGCTTAACGAGGTCACAGCGAGGGTTAATGCCCTTGACAATTTCCCTACCGTCCGTATTAACGAAATGAAAGGTACTTTGTAACGTGTAACGTTGGTAAAGCACAGTTTCGACCAAGATCTGACTGGGCAGCGCACGCTATAGGGTCTGGCTCTAGCTCGTTAGCTTTGAGGGGCGGAATCTTGTTCAGATCTCAGATCTTGGGATTGAGCGTGCTGCAACGGCATACGATATTGGAAATCGGGTATAGAAACATAGAAAATTAGAAAGGACGGGTGATCCATTTTGATCCCTTACAACCGCAGATCTGACGAGATCAATCGAAAAAATGATTTCGAAATGAATTTTCGAAATTTAAATGAAATTAAATTTTTCCTTCCTACAAGCGTTAAGACTACTAATTTCTGCATGTGAAATTATAAGAAATATCGACAAAATATAAAGTAAAGGAACGAAAATAAAAATAATATTAATAATTGTTGTGTATCCGTACAAGCTTGAGTTTCAACTGTTTTTTTAACAAGTATTTAAACGATGTGCATGTGCTTAAATGTGACCGTCTTATGATAAACTTGTTATATCTAACATGCCCCTTCTTAGTTTTGCTTATTAGTAATCAATATGTATAACATGTTCATATTTGCAAAAAACAAGTATCACATCTTAAGTTATTAATAATATAAGCTTTATACATATATTTTTAGTTTTCATCTAAATCTCAATGGGTTTTCAGTTCATTTTCTTTTACATTTTAATTTCGTTAATATTTTAAAATTAAATTTTATAATTAGACATTGTCAATAGACTTCAGTACCTTTCCCTCCTTACGTGGACTCAACTTTCTTAGTGGTGACTATTGTTTAATGTTTTCAATACACTTGTCGCGGAACGGATAAGTTGGCTATCGATAAGTAGTTAAGTAATTTGTCACCGATTGAGGTACTCGGGCACATTAAATACTAAATGTATGCATTTTTATCGCTATTGTAACTTTGCGCGTCAGATCAGTTCGTCTGACGATACCAAGAGTGAGGGAAGAGAAACTGCGGTACGTAAAATTCATAATAGATATAGGGTCAAATTTGTTATGCCTTTCACATTGTGGCGGCTCCACATTTCTTTTATTCGCATTTTTTATTAGCACCCTGTGATTTGCTGGCCCTGTGATTTGCTGACCCTGGCCCACGACGATCACAACCACACAAGCTGGCTCTCCGACCAGATCAATGAGTGTGCCTAGTAATATACAGCAGCCTCAAAGTTCCAAGGAAAGTGGATTACTCGGTCAGAATACGGTTGGTACTCCGCAGCCTGCCAAAGCAGGGCAGACTACAAATTCCAACTGTAGAGGTGGCAAACCTACTGGAAAGAATCGAAACCTTAGAAAGGGAACTATCCAAGGCAAAGGCAAATGAAGGGCAAGTAGAGACCGCTAGGAATCCGTTGGAATAGGGTAGATCGGTAACGGTAACGGTAACGGTGCGGCGAATACACCGCTAAGTATGAGTGAAACGTCGTCAGCTATAAGTGAAGCGACGACGCAGATGTTGAGTGAAAATCTGCAACGGGAAAAATTTGTGACGCATCTTTGAATGAACCGTTGCTCGCACAATTGAGTGCAAATTTGCAGCCACACTTGAGTGGAACTAGTGGGCAACAAGTCACACGGAATAATAACTGTACAACAGTGAGCCTATCTCAGCCTTGCTACGTTACGGCCACGGTGCAGCCAGAACTAGGGTATGTTAATGCACTACGGGATCCACATCGCAGCTTAGTGGTTACTGCGCCTGGGTCCTACGGGACAGCACCCGCAAGTATACCAAATGTATGGACGCCACGTAGATTGCCGGATCTTCCAGAGTTCGAAGGCCAGCCCGAGGAATGGCCAATATTCCAGTGCGCGTTTACTGAGACGACGGAGGCATATCAGTGTACAGCCTTGGAGAACAATCAAAGGCTAGTGAAGGCTTTGAAGGGTGAGGCACGAGCGGCAGTAAAGGCGATGCTCATCCACCGAACAATGTGCAAGAAGTTATGGAACAGCTTCGATTTCGATATGGACGCCGGAGCAACTGATTCGAAGTCAACTGGAGAGTGTGCGAACAATGTGCAAGAAGTTATGGAACAGCTTCGATTTCGATATGGACGCCCGGAGCAACTGATTCGAAGTCAACTGGAGAGTGTGCGAGATGTGCTGCCAATATCAGAACCGAACATAGCCAGAATTGTGCCGTTTGCCACAAAGGTGAGCAACCTTGCTGCGTTTTTGAAGTCAACGAAGAACGGCATTCAGCATTTAGGAAATCCTACCCTAATGGAGGAGCTGATAGCTAAGTTGCCTATAAGCAAGAGTTGTGACTGACTGCGAAGCGAAGCATGCGGCTACTATAGAACCATATCCAACAGTGGTGCATTTTAGCGAATGGCTACACGAGCTCACTAAATTGATATGCCATTGTCACGGATGCTGGCAAGTAAAGATCCGAAGCGAAGGCTATTGCACGCAAGCATAAGTCGTCTGGATAGAAGGATACTGACTCTCACAAATGTTGTCCAATATGTGAGGGGCAGCATGGGATTTCTTGGCACTTCCGACAGCGAGAATCGAGTTAGCAAGGAAGCATAGGATCTGCTTCGCGTGCTTGGAGAGTGGACACATGGCCCGGTTCTGCAAGAAGGGCACCAAATGCAGTTTCAACGGGTGCCAAAGAAGGCATCACTACCTGCAGCACAATAGAATCGGGAATTCCAGGCTACCACAGTCGAACGGCGGCCGCTTGAAGGAGCATAGGAGCACTCGAGATCAGGAGCTGCAAAGACAATCCATCGCCGACGTAATCCCTTTACGACATCATCCAGAGCCTGAACCCAAAGGGAGAGAGTCGACAGCTCAACGTGCAGTGGTTTGGTGGCAAATCCGCCAGAGAGCACACAACTGTAGTTAGCCTGCAGATAAGTGGCACGGGCAAATCCATGCGCCATGACCTACGAAATGGTTCGCTGTATCGAATCTAAATCTTCCGATGCAAAGCTTGCGTCGGGAGGATGTTAAGGCAAGAAAGGAAAATGCACGCCTAACCGTTAAACCATACTTCGATGCAACGCCAAGGATCTTGATCGGCTTAGATCACGCTCATTTGGGTATTCCAGAGGACCATTTGCAGCCGCCACCAAACTTGGATGGGTGGTGTACGGACCGGTAAAAGGAGTGCAAGTCCACCGGTATCGAGATCATGCTTTTAGCCGTGTCACACGATAATCTTCTAGAGAAGATGGTTAGCGATTACTTTGAAACTGAGAATTTTGGGTAAAGCCCGCACCGCCGGTCGCAGCTGGTGACGATGTGTGAGCCTTAATCATTTGGAGGACACGACGAAACGTGTAGGCCAACGATACCAGACTGCTATGGAAAGACGACGAGGTGAGACTGCCAGACAGCTACAACATGGCACTGAAGAGACTCGTCAACATTGAACGGAAAATGAAGCGCGACGAAGTCTTCGCGCGGGCATACAAGGGAATTATGGATGATTACATCAAAGAAGGGTTATGAACGACGACTAGAGCCGCAGGGGATAACCCACACCAACGGCGGCAACGTATGGTACCTTCCGCATTTCGGGGTCGAGAACCCAAACAAGCCGGGAAAAATCCGTGTAGTCTTCGTGCCGCAGCCAAAGTGAACGATATATCACTGAACTCGGCGCTGATGAAAGGTCCTCAGCGCTACAAATCCCTACCAGCAGTGCTCTTCGATATGGACGCCGGAGCAACTGATTCGAAGTCAACTGGAGAGTGTGCGAGATGTGCTGCCAATAGATGCAACGCCAAGGATCTTGATCGGCTTAGATCACGCTCATTTGGGTATTCCAGGAGGACCATTTGCAGCCGCCACCAAACTTGGATGGGTGGTGTACGGACCGGTAAAAGGGAGTGCAAGTCCACCGGTATCGAGATCATGCCTTTTAGCCGTGTCACACGATAATCTTCTAGAGAAGATGGTTAGCGATTACTTGAAACTGAGAATTTTGGGGTAAAGCCCGCACCGCCGGTCGCAGCTGGTGACGATGTGTGAGCCTTAATCATTTTGGAGGACACGACGAAACGTGTAGGCCAACGATACCAGACTGCTATGGAAAGACGACGAGGTGAGACTGCCAGACAGCTACAACATGGCACTGAAGAGACTCGTCAACATTGAACGGAAAATGAAGCGCGACGAAGTCTTCGCGCGGCATACAAGGGAATTATGGATGATTACATCAAGAAGGGTTATGAACGACGACTAGAGCCGCAGGGGATAACCCACACCAACGGCGGCAACGTATGGTACCTTCCGCATTTCGGGGTCGAGAACCCAAACAAGCGGGAAAAATCCGTGTAGTCTTCGGTGCCGCAGCCAAAGTGAACGATATATCACTGAACTCGGCGCTGATGAAAGGTCCTCAGCGCTACAAATCCCTACCAGCAGTGCTCTTCCACTTCCGGGAAGGAGCAGTTGAAGTATGTGCAGACATGAAGGAGATGTTTCACCAAGTGCTGATACAGCCACAGGACAGATGTGCCAAGCGATTCTTGTGGAGAAATGGAGAGGATCGTCCGAACCCGGACACCTACGAGATGCAGGTCATGACATTCGGAGCAGCTTGCTCTCCTTGTGCAGCGGACTATGTGAAGCTCGTCAACGCTTTCGCAATAAGTAGTACGGATCCGCGAGTGGGTCCGGGTACCCAGCAGTGTGATGGACGGGAAACGTGTCCCTACCAAGAGGGAGTTTCTAAGGGGAGTTTCATTCGATCCGATCGCGTTCTTGAGCTGCTACATGATAAGCGCTAAACTGTTGATACGAGAGATTTGGCGGAGGAGAGTCAAGTGGGATGAGCCACTCCCAGACGAATTGGCCGCAGCATTTGAGTGCTGGCGGCAAGAAATTAAATACATTGAAGAATTTCGATGTCCATGCTACTACTTCGGCGCTGGACACTGCAGCTGCACGTCTTCGTGACTCCAGCTAATCTGCGTTCGCCGGCGCTTATTGGCGGGCCACATACGCAAACGACGATGTGCAGGCATATTTTGTGTGTTCCAAAACGAAATGTGCTCCCATGAGGACGATGTTGATCCCACGACTGGAACTTCAAGCAGCTGTATTAGGAACTAGACTGATGGACACCGTTAAACAGGAACACGGTGTAGCGATCAGCAGCTGCACACTATGGACCGACTCTAAGATCGTTCTGTACTGGATCACCAGCACTTACCGGAGATATAAGCAATTTGTTGGAAATCGGGTGGCCGAATCTTAGAATCCACAGAGGTTTCCCAATGGAGATGGCTACCATCTGCCGAAAACGTGACAGACGACGCAACCAGGTCGCAACACCGCGTGGACTTCAGCCAAGGTTCGCGGTGGTTAAGCGACCACATTCCTAATGGGACCCGAAGAAAGTTGGCCCTGGCCTGGACTATTTCGGACCATTGCTTGTGTCGATTGGGCGCCGAACAGAGAAGAGGTGGGTGCACTATTCACCTGCCTAACTACGAGAGCCGTCCACTTAGAGATGGCTCATGATTGTCAACGGATTCATGCATCATCGCTATGAGAAACTTCATGTGCCGCCGTGGACCGGTGGTTAGGATAAGGAGCGATAATGGCAGAAACTTCGTGGGAGCCGATAAAGAGGCCAGACGATTCAACGATGTATTTGACCCAGTGAAGATACAGGGCAGGATGCACAACAAGGAAAAAGTGGCGTATCGGTCGGATGATGAGAGATCTGTTCTGGAAACGATGGGTGCACGAGTACTTGCCCACTCTTGTTCGCAGAGAGAAATGGTGCCAGAGTGTTGAGCCCATGCGTCGAGGAGACCTGGTATACATCTGCGATCCGGCCATACCACGCAGGCAGTGGAAAAAAGGCGTCGTTGAAGAGGTGTTCACCGGAAAGATGGAGTGCCACGGCGGGCTTCGGTGAGGACTAGCGACCGAGCCAAATTAGTGCTGCGTCCCGCTTCGAAGTTAGCCGTTCTGGATGTGGTCAATGCTGTTGCTTCACGGAGGAGGGGATGTCGCGGAACGGATAAGTTGGCTATGATAAGTAGTTAAGTAATTTGTCACCGATTGAGGGCACTCGGGCACATTAAATACTAAATGTATGAATTTTTATCGCTATTGTAATTGGTCACATCGATTTAAACTAAGAATTAAGCTACTTTGCGCGTCAGATCAGTTCGTCTGACGATACCAAGAGTGAGGGAAGAGAAACTGCGGTACGTAAAATTCGACCCTATCTATTATATATAGGGTGAAATTTGTAATGCCTTTCAAACTATATAATAATAGGAATATAGGGAAATATCCCCATAGAATAAAACGATCTTCATTTGTCTAAGCCAATGAGCGTTTAAGGCATTCCCTGGGTATTGTCGGCGGCTCGACAACACTTTTCATTTGATATGCTTCCATGAATGTTATTATCGACACCGGTGTTTTGCTTTTCATTTTCATTAAATTTTAAATTTTCTTGATTTTTTTATTTCTCGGTTGTTGTGCTTTAAGATGCAATAAAATGATCGAGATCCAAGTCTTTCGCTTACAACTGCCTGAGTTTAACCTGCCTTGTTTGGAATTTTTTAGTCCCTGACCATAACTTGTTTTTGACCTTTTAAAAACAAACATTTCTATTACCCTTCTAATTTCTAAGACTTTTGTCTTGTTGTTGTTGTATGTGTTCTGTCACCAAAGGTAGTTTCAACAACGAAAATCGTGTTTTTAACATTCGACCTAGAAATAATTTAGCAGGTGATTCCCCAGTTGTACAATGAATTGGGTTCCTATAATCCATAAGAAATCTATTAATATGATGTCAAAATCACATTTTTTGTCGAAATTCATGCTCGCATATAGCTTTTTACTGTTTTGACGACAATCTCTGCTTGGTCACTAGTTACTGGATGACCAGGCGATGTCAATATGTGATTTATACCATTATTGGTCATAAACATTTTAAATACATCAGACTTGAATTCTCTTCCGATATCGGAAACTATCACCTAAACCATTTTTACAGAACAATTCTCGTAATTTAGATATTGTGAATGATGATGTAAAGTCTTTTGACTTGAAAACCTCAACACATTTGGAATATGAACAAACTACAACCATTAAATAATGATTTTTAATTGGCCCTACAAAATCTACATGGATTCTGCTCCAAATTTGTCCATTTGTTTTCCAAGGAATTAATGAAGACTTTCTGGGCTTGGTTGTTGCTCCTGGCACGGAATACATTTCCTAATCAACTTTTTTATTTCTAAATCCATATTTTGGTTTGATTGTATAAAGTTGACATAATTAAAATCATCATTGTAATCAATCACTCCGATTTGCGGAATTCTTGACAAGCTATCTGCTTCATACGACAAACCTTTAATGTGTTCAATTGTGAATTGAAAACCTGAAAAGATTAATGACCATCTTTGCAATCGTGCAGATGCCATAAGTGGCAATTCTCCAAATCTCCAAATATACCTAACAGAGGTTAGTGATCAGTTTTCAAAATGAATTTCACACCTAAAAGATATTGTTTCAAGTTCATTCCGCTGTATACAATAGCAAGAGCTTCTTTGTTAAGTGTGCTGTAATTGATTTCACTTTTTGATAGTGCCCTTGAAATGAATGCAATTGGTTTTAGACCATCTGAGAATTTGTGTGCTAAAATACCTGAAGCTGCATAAGAGTTAGCATCTGTCGTAAGTACAATTGGTAAATCAGGATTATAGTGAACTAACACCATAACTTCTGAATCTGTACTTTTATTTTTTGTATGAGTTTTCACAACTATCGGACCATTGAAATTTACGTCTTTTTGCAATAATTTATACAACGGACTCATTTTCTGTGCGAAATTATTTCCTATGAAAGTCGAAGCTGTGATATATTTTTAGGTGTCGCTTCTGATAACACACAGGATACCCTGTCTTTGTTTTTGCTCAGACCGAGCGATAGAAATCCAAATATCGGATCTTGGACTTGAAAAATAATTTCTTTTAAATCAATATCGTCCAAAATGACAGGGTTGATCTAATTGATTTTGGCCAAGGTGAGTTAGTGTTACTATATTTTCTAAACTAGTAATGATAATTCTTTTTTTTGCTAGCATTGTTTCAAACAAATGTTCAGTGTCTATTTCGTCGGCTTTGTTGATGTCGTTTAAGGTTTTTGTCAAAAGGTTCAATCGGTTTTGTAATTTGGAGCTTATTTCTACCTGTCTATTTTCTGCCTCTAACCATTGTTCTTGCCGGAACTTAATCTGTACCCAGTCGTCAAAATCTGGTGTGCCGGCTCCTACTTTTAATGCGGTCCCTAACAAGTTAATACCACGCTTATTTCTTTGTTTTACTCTTACTGTAGCGATCAACGTGTCAATGTCTCCGAGGTTTGTAATAAGAATCCTTTTCATGTGATCCTTTTGTAATAAGTCAATAGTCCTTTTGGTCTCGTCTGCGTATATCTCGTAGGATGTCACGTTTGTCATGTTTCCTAAGTACTTGTACTCGTCCCAAATCGTGACGTCTCCGTCCACAATTGGTATATAGTCCGTATGTGAGTAGTCAGTTATTTTTGTTGTAGCGATCGCCATCGAAATAATTAATAAGATGATGACAGTATGTCTTAACCTAGTGAAAAGCAAAATGTAATTATGAAATGCTTGTATTTTTTATTTGAGAGTGTCCTTATGGACCACCCTCCCCTTTATAAGAACCGTCGTACCTAAATCGGCTTCGATCGTTTTTTCCGAACTAATGGTGCTAGTTTTGTCTTGGGCTTCATGGATTCTTTCTTTGATTTCCGATTCTAGCTCGATTGGTGTTAAATGTATGATATCTACTGGTTTCTTGTTTGTAACTGAGTGGATGGTTCTATTATAAGCAGTTGTTGCTAAAAGGATTAAATCGATTGTGTCGATTAATTCGATTAATTTATCTACGTTTAAGCAACGGGCAATCTCCACGAGTGTGCTCTGAAACCTTTCCACTTGACCGTTAGATATGCTATGTAAAGGAGGAGCATTTTATATTGTTATGTTAAAATTATTAAGTATCATTGTGCGAATTGTTTCTGAATTTAGGGATTTCTCGTTTTCACAGTAAATGGTCTTTGTGCCAGGGAAGAAATTTATAATCTACAAGAGTGGGCCCTTGATATCAGTGATTGCTCGCAAACTTTTAGGTTGAACTATGGCGAACTTGGAAAACTTGTCAATGCACGTTATAAAGTGTTGCTTGTCTGTGTAGAATATATCTACGTGCAAAAGTTCTGCGGCGTATGATGGTATTGGAGTTCTTCCTAATGTTTGCTTGACAGGGTGACGTTCGTACTTCGCCTTTGAACAAGTTTTACAATTTATGGCCACTTCAGCTGCTAAGCGGCTGCGCGATGTGATCTCTTATGTTCTGTGGTTATTATTTCAGTTTGTTCTGTCCTGTAAGTAATGTCCGTTACCAAGTATTTACAATACCAGAATGTCGTCGAGGGGATGTCTCTATTAGTCTGTGTTGTAGGAAGGCTAGTATTTGGAGTTCGCAGTGTACGGCATTCACAACGTTTGCATTTACTAAGTGCAGTACAGTGTGCCATAGGCTTTCTCGGTCTGTAAATTGGATTATATGTCGGAGCTTGTCCCTGAATAGTATAAATGTTTTAACTGATGGTATGTCTGTGTGTTCAATAATAATTTGGTTTCTAAAGCAAATTTTCTGGTTTGTCGGATGTCTCAATTGTGTAAGTTAACACAAGCAGTTCTCACGGAGTGAAACTGCTGAATTGCAGGCCATATCCGGTGGTCTGCACGCGCACTAAACAAACTGCTGATCGCGTACTCCAGGTGAATTTGCCCGGAGCCCGCACGGATCGGCCTGATGCAGAAGTGCTGACCTGGCCTTCTGCCAGCAGTTCTGCTGCGGACCAGAGGCCTGGAGTTGAACCGGGACCGAATTCTTAAGTTACTTTTTAATCATACTCCGAGGCTTACGCCTGGTAATTATAAATACCCAAATATTGTGACCCTCGCCCTAACGGGAGAGTGGTAAATAAATATAACTAAAATTAACCAAATCACCAAACAATCACCCGAAGTAAAAAGAAAAACGTGAAAAAATTAAAATCACCAAAATTAAAAATTTTATAAATTGGACAGATCGAATCAAAAAAACCACCCGAAAGGAAAACACACAAGTCCCAACTTTCACCAAGCGGAAAATTCTCAACCAAATAGAGAGGCAGAAGCGAAATCGGCAGCGACGACAGCAGCAGTACTGGTGGCGAAAGAAAGCCGTCGGCAAAACACCTCGACAATAAAATTAATTTATTAACATGTGAGTAGGCTTTTTGTCCAAAAGTTCGCCAATAAATAAAAAATATTGAGCTTAAAACTTAATAAATACATTCTCATGTGCTAGAAAATCCAAATAAAAAATAATAAATAAAAAATACACCAATTAAATGATATCCAGCAAGTTTTGAAGTTGAAATTTTAGCGAACCACAAATTAATTTGATATTTAGCTCTTGCTAAGAAATACAACAAATACTTATAATTAATATTCTACAAACTCTTGATTTAGTTCTATAACATTTTTTACATAAAGAACTGTCTCATGTATAGGGATACTGGGAACATTTCCTCAGACGAAGAAGTCCTAGAACTTTTACACAGATAAGTGCCAGAAATAAATAAATTTGAAATATCGTCAAATAGTAGGGCAACAGAAATGCAGGCGGAACAAATTGCGAATATGGAGGCTGCCATAGCCTGCGCACTTCAAAGGCAGGAAGAACTATTCGAAGCAAAACTAACCACAATTATGGGGGAGTTAAGTTTAATTAAAGATAAAAAACCGAAAATCCAGACATTCCAAGAAATCGAATTGAATCCGAACATTGAGTGTAGTGAGCCCCTTGATATGGTCAAATCTGTTCCATAATTTGACGGTAAGCAGGAAAATTATGTTTCCTGGAGACAGGCCGCCACTGCAGCCTACAAAATATTTGCGCCTTACGAAGGTAGCAGCCGACATTATCAGGCCGTCGGAATCCTAAAAAATAAAGTAAGAGGCCCAGCATCTGCTGTATTAGCCTCATTTAACACGGTATTTAATTTTCACGCCATAATAGCGCGCTTAGACTTCACGTATGCGGACAAAACTCCGGCACACGTAATAAAACAAGAATCAAATACTATGATGAGATAGAACGGAAGCTAACGCTTCTTACAAACAAAACAATAATGACACACGACGCAGCCGCAACGGCCGTCCTTAATGAACAGCACAGGGATGACGCTTTACACGTGTTCATATCTGGCTTAAAGAAATCATTAAAAATTGCCGTTTTTCCGGCACAACCGCGGGACTTGCCATCAGCATTGGCGTTAGCTCAAGAAGCTGAGTCAAGGAACGACAGAAGTATTTTCGCGGCCACGTTCGCCCGACATAACGAAGAAAGAGCCTATAGGCCAAACAACCAGAAACAAGCAGGTTGGAAAAGTTCGCAGTCATACGGAGAACCCAACAAAAATTCGGGGGCGATTAAAAAGAACCCCCATTTTGTTAGAACTCTAAAGGGAACAAACAATCAAAGCGGTTCCTTTAAGCAAGGGCCACACAACAGTGCAGGTAATGGCCAAAGCCAACCGGCACTAGAGCCAATGGAAGTTGACCCTTCCTCCCGGTCCAAACAAACCACAACATGGCAAAGAGGGCGGTCGGCACGGTCTCAGCAAAAAATCAACTTTATGCCGGAAGAAAACACCGACGAAGAAGATTATGACTCCGTTGCCCAGGCAAGCGCCATAGAAATACAGGACGAGCTGGATGCAGAGGACTCCTGCAATTTTTTGGGGTAAAGTCTCTGCTCCCCTACATTACACGTACGGTGGCAGGAGGAGAAATAAAACTATTACTAGATACAGGCACCTCAAAAAATTATATTACTCCACTCCCGGGGCTGAAAGGCGTCGTGGCAGCGGAAAAACCCTTTACTGTAAAGTCAATTCATGGCTTTACCAAAATCGATAAAAAATGTATAGTTTCGGTGTTTAACGTAAAAACACCCTTTTTATTCTGAACAATCTTAAAGACTTTGACGGTATTATTGGTCTCGACTTACTCAAATAAGTAAATGCGAAACTTGATTTAACTAGAAATGTTCTAAATACTAGTAACGGAACTGATCCAGTTTGCTAGGGCGGAAAACGTTAACTTCATTAAAATCGATGATGGAGACGTTCCTCTTGCTATTAAAAACTCGTTCGATAAAATGATAGTTAAAAATCACAAAGCCTTCGCTGACCCAGACGAGGCATTACCATTCAATATAAATACTATCGCCACAATTAAAACGGATGGGGAGCCGGTATACTCAAAATCATACCCGCATCCCATGGGTGTGACCGAATTCGTCAATGCAGAGGTTAAACAACTTCTAGCGGACGGCGTAATAAGGCCATCCGAATCTCCCTACAACAACCCGACCTGGGTTGTAGATAAAAAGGGAACAGACCAAAATGGGGTAAAAAAGAAACGACTAGTTATCGATTTTAGGAAACTAAACCAGAGAACAGTTGACGATAAATACCCTATCCCAACAATTTCGACAATACTGTCTAATATGGGAGAGAGAAAATTTTTTACGACACTTGATCTTAAGTGAGGCTTTCATCAGATAGAGCTGGCGGAAAAGGATAGAGAAAAGACATTATTTTCAATAAATAACGGCAAATACGAATTCTGTAGATTGCCATTTGGGCTTAAGAATGCCCCAAACATTTCGGCCATCGACGATGTTCTAAGAGAAGGAATTTCAAAGATATGCTACGTGTATGTCGATGGCGTTATAATATTCTCTAAAACAAAAGAAGATCGCGTTAAAGACGTGGAGTGGGTTTTAACTAAACTCCTGAAAGCAGGCATGCGAGTATCCCAAGAAAAATCAAAGTTCTTCAAAAAGAGCGTTGAATACCTGCGGTTCATAGTGTCGCAAGGGGGTCTACGAACTTCACCTGAAAAGGTCAAAGCCATAAAAGAATTCCCTTTACCTAAAACGCTTTTCGAACTCAGATCATTTCTGGGACTAGCAAGCTACTATAGGTGCTTTATAAAAGACTTTGCGACAATCGCAAGGCCTTTAACGAATATCCTAAAGGGAGAAAATGGAAAAGCAAGCAAATATCAGTCAAGGAAAATCGACATCGATATGACCAAAGAACAGAAAGAAACGTTCAACAGGTTGAGAGAAATATTGGCATCGGAAGACGTTCTGCTTTCATACCCAGACTTTAAGAGACCATTTGATTTGACAACGAATGCGTCAGGTTTTGGTCTAGGAGCGGTACTATCTCAAGACGGCCGCCCGATCACAATGATATCACGCGCCCTTAGAGATAGTGGAAAAAATTATGCAACCAACGAGCGAGAGCTCCTCGCCATAGTTTGGGCACTGAAAAACCTCCGAAACTACTTATACGGTTTAAAAGGGTTGCGGATCTTCACCGATAACCAACCACTTACCTTTGCCGTCTCGGATAAAAACCATAACGCGAAACAAAAACGCTGGAAGGGAATTATCGATGATTACGGCGCCAAATTGGTCTACAAACCAGGCAAAGAAAATCTTGTTGCAGACGCGCTGTCTCGCCAAAAGATAAACGTTCTAAATGACGAACAGTCAGATGTAGCAACAATACACAGCGAACAGTCGCTAACTTACACTATTGACACAACGAACAACCCGGTAAACTGTTTCAGAAATCAAATAATAATCGAAGAAGGAAACAGTTTTTCGGTAGACACATTCATCTTGTTTAAAAGCAAGGTGAGACACATAATAAGGATTTCTAAACGAGAAAATCTTCTTAATGCATTACAAGACGTGGTAAATGCTGAAGTAGTTAACGCAATACATTGCTCCCTACCGATCTTGGCATTTATCCAGCACCGATTAGTTGAATTGTTCCCAAGCACCACTTTCAAGCATGCGAAAAGCTTTGTGCAGGACATAACGGATGCAACTGAGCAGAGAGAAATTGTTATAACAGAGCTCATCGAGCAGCACAAGAAAACGTAAAGCAAATCTTGAGGGACTATTTTTTCCCTAAGATGCTACGGTTAGCAACAGAAACCACTTTGAACTGCAAGACCTGCTCAATGGCTAAATACAACGACATCCATCCAAACAAGCGGTAGCAGAAACACCTATACCTTCCTATGTGGGGGAAATCCTCCACATCGACATCTTTACAACAGATGGAACCCTTTTTCTTACGTGCATTGATAAATTTTCGAAATTTGCTACAGTGCAAACCATCGCATCGAGGGCTATTGTGGACGTAAAATCTCCCCTATTAAACATAATAAATTTCTTTCCAAAAATAAGAACCATTTACTGCGATAACGAAAGATCCTTAAATTCCGAGACCATTAAGACAATGTTGCTAAATCATTTTAATATAACCATTTCCAACGCCCCGCCTCTGCACAGCACCTCAAACGGTCAGGTAGAAAGGTTTCACAGTACCCTGGCAGAAATAGCCAGATGCTTAAAGCTGGAAACTGGCCTAAATGACACAACCGAATTGATTCTGTTGGCAACCAACAAGTACAACAATTCAATTCACTCAGTAACTAATGAAAAACCGATAGAAATTATCCACTCGAAGTCTGCGGGATTCGAATGAAAAATCTGCAGAAAAATTAAACAAGCACAGGAAAAGACCCTTGATCAAGTAAATAAAGATAGAACCTACAAGGACTATCAAGTTGGCGAAAAGGTGTTCTTAAAAACCAACAACAACAACCAACTGAAGGTCATTGCCGGTACCCCCGACTTTAACGACTGGGAAGAAATAAAATTCAACCAAGAGCAGTTAATAAGAACAGAAGAAAGCGAAACAGAATTAAATATTAAATTCCAAACACGATTGAATGAACTTGCAACAGCAATAAACCAAATTTCTAAAATTTTTTTTTTTTTTTTTAATTAATTTATTTATTAAGGCATACGGGGAAGTCATGAAGCCCCTTTGTGTCCTTCTTATCTATTAATTCAGCCCATTTTGGGCTCGCCGGCTAACTATAGTTAGCTTTTTCAAATTTACAGTAATTTAACTAGAATTACATAACAATCACATATAACAAATAGGATTTAAGATAAGCGTCAGCTTCTGCGGACCCTTGTCAAAGGAGATCGGGTAATGAGATCCCTCGGTTGCCTTCTATTGAGCCTCCTTGGTGGGCGAGATCTATTTAGAGCGCTGGCCAGCCGATTTCTGTGGCGCTCCAGCCTGTCATGGTATCTGCTCGAGTGCTGGTTTATTTCGTCAAATACCGTTGCTAGTTTCAGGTCTCTGTGCAAAGTGGTGTTTCGAACAAACCACTCGCAGCCGGTGATAAGTCTTGCTACCTTATTTTGAATAGCCTGGATTCTTTTGATTTGGCTGTCGCATGCCAAGCCCCAGATTTGGCACCCATACTTCCAGTTTGGTGCTAAGATCTGTTTGTAAATTGTCAGCTTGTTGGATAGCGACAATTTACTGCGCGAACAAAGTAGCCAGTAGTGCTTCGCCACCTTAGCACGTAGGCGCGTTCTGATGTCGGTCACATGCTTGGAAAATGTGAGTCTGCGATCCAGAAGCACTCCAAGGTACTTTGCTGCGTTCGGCTGTGGTACGGGGGCTTCCTCGATGTAGACGGGCGGTGGCGTTCTCCGCTTTAAAGTAAAGCAGACGTTGTTGGATTTACTGCTATTGATGCCAATGTTCCAACGTCTTGCCCATTCCGAGAACCGGTATGCAAAGTCCTGGATACCATCGGCTGCGTCGTGCTCGCAGCGGGACCTGTAGGTGACGCACACGTCATCGGCAAATGTGGCCAACATAGATTTCCCGTAAAGGCTTACATCCGGCTGCGGCATGTCGTGGCTATACAGGCAGTAGAGCAGGGGGCCGAGGACACTACCTTGTGGAACACCAGCTGCCACGTTGTGCTCGGTGGGAATTGCTGAATGAAAGCGCACAGCGAACCTCCTTCCTTCCAGGTACGATTTTAGCAACCCAAAATATGGAGCAGGCAGCGTCTGCTTGATTTTCAGTTGGAGTCCAATGTGCCACACTCGATCAAACGCTTCTCGAATGTCCAAGAAGAGGCTGTTACAATATTCCTTACTGTCGTAGGCCGTCAGAATTTGCTCGACGACTCGATGGAGCTGCTCGACAGTACAGTGGCCAGCACGGAAACCGAACTGGTGCTCAGGGGTAATCCCCTGGGCTTCCATAATGCTTACAATCCGGACAGCAATCAGTCTCTCAAACACCTTCGAAATTGAAGGGAGGAGACTGATCGGCCGGTAGGAGGCGGGCTCCCTTTCCGGCTTGCCAGGTTTGTGGATCATGGAGATTATCCCGAGCTTCCACTGATAAGGGAAGTATTGCAACCTCACAATAGCGTTGAAAGCCAACGTTATGTTGAGGATCGCTTGTCTGGGCAGGGCCTTCAATGTGGCGTTGCAGATGACGTCATGTCCAGGTGCTTTGTTGTTACTCTGGCGCACAATGACTTCGGCTACCTCGCAGGGTTCAAACGGCGTGATTGGCATATCCATTTGAAGCGCTTGGTTCAGCTGGTCCTGAGTTTCTTCAACCTGTTGCAGGCTGGCATGCTTGAATGGTTGAAATCGCTCGGCGAGGTGCGCAGCGAATACCTCCGCTTGTCCCAAGTCGGTCCGACACCATGTCCCGTTGCTATCGACTAGAGGCGCCTTCCTCGTGCAACGCCTTTAGATTGCGCGCGTGGTATACTCCAGTATTGGCAAGCCTTTCGTCGAACCATGCGGCTTTGTGCAGCACCAACGCGCATCGGAGCCTACTCAGCGCTCGATTCCATTCCGTTTTGTCCAACGGGTGCCGAGACCTCATCCACCTAGTGCGTAAGCGCCTCTTCTCAGCTATAAGCAGCAGGATCTCCCTGGGTATTGGGATTCGATCTGCCGCGGGCTGCCGAGATATTCTGCGAGTTGCCAATCTAGCTGCTGACTTGATATTGTTGGTGAGCAGTTCGATAGCATCATCAACGTCCTGTCCAGAGTTTAAGGCAGTGTTGAGGGGCAGTGTGGACTCCAGTTGCGATTGGAATACCTCCAGGTTAGTACGCCTAGTGATAAGCCGCTCCATCTTAGGGTAGGATATTGCCCCGCATCCAGCGTAATTACCAGAGGCAGGTGGTCGGAGCTAAGCTCAACAACCACACTTATGCTAGCGTGGATGCCCAGCACACCCTTTGTCAGTGCAAAATCGATGTATCCTGGTGAGCCTCTACTGCCGTACGGGTATCTTGTTGGTCCTCCTGTTGCTAGCGAGTCCACCTCCGAATTTAGGACGAGATTCGCTAATGCAATGCCTCTTTGGTTGCTCCTTCCCGCACCCCAGAGCCAGTGGGACGCGTTCCAATCGCCTGCAACAATGAACTTCGTCTGGAACTCTTCCAAAATGTCCTTAAACTCGTCCGTAGTCCATGCAAATCTCGGTGGGCAGTAGACCGCTCCAAAGCTTATAGGACCAAGTGCCGTTTCAATAACCGCCGGCGCAAGTTGCACCTTGGCAGTGGCTATTGGTGTTAGCGGAAAGTGGGCAAGGCTAGATTTGATAGCTGCTCCGCCTTTGGCGTTTCCACCACTCGGATCATTGGCAGTGTAGGCTACAAATCCGAATAGCTTAGGCGTCTCTGCCCCTTGGCAGTGTGTCTCGCTGAGCAGTAATACATCGATTTCGTGACGTCGCACGAAGCACTCTACTTCAGGCAACTTCGTGGATACGCCGTCGGCGTTCCACACTAGGATGCGCAGCGGCATCATTATGGCGCTTGACGCGCTTGGAGAGCAGTGAGCAGATTGATAATCTGCCTGCTGCTGTGACTGTTGTTGCTGTTGCTTCATCATCATCATCATTAATTCCATCTGCTTCTCTTGAATCGAGCGCAAAGAGTTAATGTTTTCATTAAGCGTCTGCAGGATGGCTTCAATGCTGCTGCTAGCATCCGTCGAGCGCTGAAGTGTACCCCTAGACGTCCTTGTCCGGCTGCGGCTCCTTTGACGACTGGGACTTCCATCATTGGGCTGTTGCTGTTGCTTCTGTTGTTGGTGCGTCAGGCTCGGTGGTTGTTGTACTGAATGGACCCTCTAGCCACATCTGCATAAGATATTCCGCCTCGAGAAGAGGGGATCTCCTTACCTCCAGCTAAGCCCCGTGAAGTTGGTCGCTCGTTTACTTCTGTTCTTCCAGCCACTCCACTTCTGGGTCTGGATCGCTGCAGGAACGCTTGTAGCTTGCTGCAACCTTTATAGTTTGCAGGATGCTGACCGCCACAGTTGTAGAAAGTGCACAGCTCGATGCGTGGCCTGGTACAGTCCTTGGCTGGGTGTTCGCCGGCACATTTCACACAAATGTGGGCCTTACGGCAGTATTTGGCTGTGTGGCCAAACTGCTGACAACGATGGCACTGGACAATAGCGTTACGCTTGCGGAGAGGCTCAATAACTACTCTCATATGGCATAGTGCCTTTACCGCCAGGATCTCCTTATTGTTTGCCGCAGCAGCAATATTTAGGAAGAACATGTTAACTGGCGACGCTTTTGAGGTACACCTAAGCGGTGTATGAATATCGAGAACCTTGTGTCCGATCTTTTCCAGCTCATCCTTGATTTGGTGATGTAGCGTACTGTGGTGCAGGCCTTTCACGCATACCCTGTAAGGCCTGTCCTCTTTAAGCTGGTAGCAGTGGAACTCATATTCTTCGATCTCGAGCCAGTTCACTATGGCGCGAAATGTATTAGCGTCAGCCGCGTAAAGCCTTAGGACACCGCTCATTGACGCCCTAGCCTCAACCTTTTCTAGGTCCACTATACTTTCAATGCTCTGCATCATCAGGCATACGTCGTCCACTCCCTCCATTACTATAGGAGGTGGTTTGGATTGCGCCTTTTTGACTGAACTAGTGGTACCATCGGAGGCTGCATCCCGCTTTGCGGCAGCAATAGCAGCTTGATGACTGGTACTGGGCTGGTCATACAGATCGTCAATTTCATTGCCTACTTGTTTGTCGGCTGTGAGATGCGCAAGTAAACCAAATCGGTTTGAATTGCCGCCATATCTAGGTTTTGTAGACGAAGGGTTTTCCCCTTTTTTGCCGATGCTTGATTTGGGTTTTTTTCCTTTCAGTCTCCGGAGAAGCACGAGACTTTCGCTTTATTTTTTGAAAGCGCTGCGGGGCAGCACATTGGGGACTCGGGAGAAACGCAGTATCCAACGATTCATCAGCCGCAGCGGTTTCATTTAAAGAGTTCATATTGAAGTGTGCACCAAATCACCAGGGTTCTAGCCAAAACTTGAACCCTGGGATAGAAAGCTTTAAGCTCGCAAACAGCTGTTTGTGCGATCGCGTGGCAGCTGGGCAGCGGAGCCCCAGTTCGAGTAACTTAACTTTGTATTTTTGAATGAAAATGTTTTCGTTTCACTATTATTTCACTGTTAGTGACTTGGGGGGTCACTATTTGCTATATGTGCCAGTATTCTGGACTTGTCCATAAGTTTATTACCGCGAAAACTAATTTCACTTTATCCACTTTGTCAGGTGCGTATTGTTAGACACGAACCTTTTCACCGAATATTTCTAAAACTGAAACCGATAAAGAAACACACTTACTAGAGATCATTTTAGCTAAAAATAGAATTGTTATTACAGATTTAGAAAATATTCTTATGGGCTTAACCCTAGCAAAACTAAACATTGTAAGTCCATCAATTTTAGACGAAACCGATATTGGCGAATTTAGAGACAGACAGCCTATTGACATTAGTCTAATAGAGCTACTAGAAGTATCTAGCATAAGCGTATTCCAAAACTCAGAAATTTTACACTTTTTAATTAAATTCCCTAACCCTAAGATTAAATGTAAGAAAATTACAATCTTCCCGGTCCAGCACAACAACAAGATCTTGAACTTCGACGACGGAAATCTGGTGGCGGAATGCAGATCCCGGAACATCAACATCGGAAACTGCAAGGCGACGGTCGGCGCCACTTTCTGCAAAGAACTGCAGAATGACACTTGCGCTCAGCTGATAATCTCCGGGGCCTTTGCACACTGTTCTACACTTCCCGGCCACCTGGATTCGGTGACCATTGTGGATCTCGGCACACTCATTGTGAATGATGCCAACGTGACCATATCCGACAGCCAAGAGAAAGACCAGAAAGTGTCGTGTACCTACCTGGTAACATACACCGAAAAGGTAGCCCTCAATGGGACTTGGTACATTAATCAGCTAGGAAATTCAGATAAAAAACGTGCTGTGTCGGTCATCGCCGTTGTAATCGTCACGTCTCATCAGAATAGGTTAAGCCTTCCACTTCTCCACGAACTAAGTCTGAGGAACCTTCACCACATCGGGACTCTTAGAGAGAAACTCACCTTGGGGTCCCTCCTCGGCAATTCCTTCGCCATACTTGCTGCCTTCCTATTGTGCTCCACCATTTGGTTGAGCTACCACCACCTAAAGACCGGGAGCCACACAAAGCCAGGAGCTAACAGCTATGTGGAGCAAGTGGGTCACCGGGACGGCGACCTCTTAAAAGGCGGAAAAGTTAACACATGCAGTTCTCACGGAGTGAAACTGCTGAATTGCAGGCCATATTCGGTTGTCTGCACGCGCACTAAACAAACTGCTGATCGCGTACTCCAGGTGCATTTGCCCGGAGCCCGCACGGATCGGCCTGATGCAGAAGTGCTGACCTGGCCTTCTGCCAGCAGTTCTGCTGCGGACCAGAGGCCTGGAGTTGAACCGGGACCGAATTCTTAAGTTAGTTTTAAATCATACTCCGAGGCTTACGCCTTGTAATTATAAATACCCAAATATTGTGACCCTCGCCCTAACGGGAGAGTGGTAAATAAATATAACTAAAATAAACCAACGACTTATAATTTGCATATTCGAAACGCGTATTACTACCAACGGAGCAGTTGGTCGCTGAGCTGATATCGATGTTTGGTGAGAGAAAATCAAAATTAGAGGCAGGACGAAAATTTGAGGACCGAAAATGGGCAGCGGGCGAAAACTTTGTTGTTTATGTTTGATGCTTCCACATGGAATAAATATGGACGAGGAAGAATTGGTGGCACTGCTCATTGAATGCATTCCGAATCAAATGCTACGCAACCAAGCCCGTATTCAATGCTTTGCAGATATCCAGCACATGAAGCGGGTATTTGCGGAAGTGAAACTACCGAAAATAGATGAAGCAGACAACAAGGCGGCATCGGTGAAGAAGAATAGCAGCATACTCCTGTCTTGTTTCAATTGCAACTCGAAGGGACAAATTGGCCAGGAGTGCAGGAAGCCAAAGCGTGAAAAAGGATTGTGCTATGCCTTTGGTGAGATGGGGCACTTTGCAGCAAAGTGCCTGAAAAACAAGAATGGGGATGAAAACAATTACGTAAGATATTTTGAAATTAATTTTATGAACAATTCTAAGAGAAAATTGATTACAGCATGCCTCATAGACACAGGAAGCCCCTTTCGTTCATTAAAATTAGCAAAGTTGTTAGTTGTTTACCGTACGATCAGGACAACCGTTATGTGCTTCTAGACCGACCGAACAAATAAACACAAGAACGTAGTGGTGTAGTTGACGGTTTAATTGAAACTGAGTAATAGGAATTTCACAATGACTTCTTAAGCTATAATTGAGCGTTGCCAGATCAAAACATATAAAGCTTATTTAAATTATAACGTAATTTCAACACTTCCTCTTAAGCTATATATATGTGATGTAAAACGAAAATTAATTTAATCCAAGCAACTTAGCAAAATTCTGTTGCTTTTGCTTACACAAGCCTTTCGTTAGTACATCTGCAACATTTTTATCAGTGGGTACATATTCAAGAATTATTTCATTACATTCTACTTCTACTAGCAACGTATTCTGCTTCTGTGCTGCTCATGGCGACGACGCTCTGCTTAGCTGAAGTCCATGAAAACGCACTGCCTCCAAGGAAGAATGCATACCCACTGTATGATTTGCGATCTGACAGGTCGTTTGCCCAGTCTGCGTCGGCGAAGCCCATTACCTGTTCGCCGGACTTGCTGTATGTGATTTTGAGATCAACCGTGGCTGAAAGGTATCTCAAAACATGTTTCGCTGCAGTCTCGTCTTCACTGTGTGGATCAGTATTTCTTTGCGACAGTTTCCTCACTGTATGCAAAATGTCTGGTCGGCTCAAGACTGCTAAATACATAAGGGAACCGATTAATTATTGAAATTGTGTTATATTTACCTTGACACAATTCTCATTTCTACAACCCATCTTATAACCAGGGTCTAGCGGCGTAGCTGCGGGACTACAATTTTGCATGCCATATTCATCCAATAGGTTTATGATGAACTGCTTCTGGCATAGCGAAATCGACCCTCTTGTACTTTCTCGTTGGATTTCCATGCCAAGGAAATAATTTAGTTGGCCGCCATCATGTATGTCGAATTTATTTTCGATCTTTCTCTTAATCGCGCTGATTTCGTTCTCGTCGTAGCTGATGATGATTAGATCGTCGACATATACTGCAATGTAGCTGTGTTGTTGCTGCTGCTGCTTTGCGTACAGGCACGCCTCGTTTTTGCTGCGCTTGAAACCAATGCTCTTTAAAACTTCGTCCAATGTATCATTCCAGACACGCCCAAACTGTTTAAGTCCGTAGATCGCCTTTTGAAGCTTTAATACTTTGTTTGGATGCTTCTCATCAATGAAGTTTTGTGGTTGCCTCATATACACTTCTTCTTGAAGTCTGCCGTTTAAATATGCGTTTGATATGTCAACCTGGTGCATGCATAGCTGTTTTTCTGCTGCTATAGCGAATAGCATTCTGATGGTTTCGTAGCGGATTACTGAAGAAAACGTTTCCAAATAGTTGACGCCCATCTTTTGCCCACAACCTTGAGCAACAAGTCTTGATTTAAACTTTTGTATATTTCCCTCTTTATCCTTTTTGACGCGAAAGACCCACTTGGATCCTATGGCCTTCTGTCCTGGAGGTAAATCACACAATGTCCATGTGTTATTTGAAATGAGAGCATCATATTCTTTATGCATTGACGTCTTCCAGTCTTGGGCATGCTCGCCCCCGTAAAGCGTCTCCAACGCACTGTGGCGTCTCAATGTTTTCAATGTAATTGAGGCTGTTGTATTGTTTTCTGGGTCTACCGGACTTACCACTGCGAATAATTTTTGGTCTGCCGGGTCCACGTCGAGGTGCGTTGCTTTCTTGCTCTTGTACGTCTGGTACGATCTCCTCCTCAGTGAGAATTTGCTTTTCATCGCTTGCGCTTACAAACTCCTCCTCCTCTTCACCGGAGTCATAGCTAATAGTCGTAGTCGTAAGAATTACTGCTCTGCTCGACCACCATGGGCATAGCCTGCCGCTGCTGCTCTGGTACTTGGATGTTTGACTCAAGGTGAATGATGTTTGTAGCGAAGTCATTATTTTGTTCCGAAATAGTGCATTTTTCAGATTCAGTGTTATCAAACTCACCCTCTACAAATTTTACATTACGACGTGCAACAATGATACGTTTTTCCCGATCGTATATACGGTAAGCTTTAGCTGTTGAAGAGCATCCTACAAATATATACTCTTTTCCTTTTGCCTGGAAATTGCTTTTTCTTGTCTTATCCAGTGCAAACGCGCGAGATCCGAACACTCGCAAATGCTTAACGGATGGCTTCCTATTTTGCCATATTTCGAAGGGTGTAGCGCCCATGAGTGCTTTGGAAGGGCACCTGTTACGCAAATATGAAGCTGTGGACACGGCCTCGGCCCACAAAAACTCCTCTAATTTCGCATGAATCAGCATACTTTTGGCCATCTCGACGATCATTCTATTAGCGCGTTCCGCGACGCCGTTTTGTTGTGGTGTATACGGAACCGTTAATTTGCCTTTTTATGCCGCAGGTGTTTAAATACTCTGTAAACTGCCGGTTTACATATTCTGTCCCGTTGTCACTTCGCAAAGCTTTTATTTTCTTGCCCGTTTGGCACTCGACATATGATTTGAACAATTTGAATTTATCAAACACTTCGTTCTTCGCATGCATAAAATATATAAATATTTTCCTTGAATAGTCGTCTATGAACGTGACGAAATACTTGTTGCCGCCTAAAGACCTAAAATTCACTGGCCCGCACACGTCACTGTGAACTAGTTCCAGTACACTTTGCGTAGCTCTCTCGCTATTCTGTGGGAATGGCAATACGTGTATTTTTGCCATATTGCATGTGTCGCAATTAATATTCGCCGACATATTTTTAACGTCCATGCCAATTACTAGCTCTTTTTCCTTGATTTCTTTTAAACATTGAAAATTTAAATGACCAAACCGATTGTACCATGTTGCCATGCGAGAAGAATCATTCAACAAATGAACCGCACCGTTTTTAGAGCTACTTGTAAATAAATACAAATTGTCTTCTTGCATTGCTCTCATCATCACTTCACCTTGTTTGTTTTTTATCACCGCCGCCTTTTTATCAAAAGTAGTTATGTTTTCGTACTCCGCGGACTTGCTCACTGATAAAAAATTCATATGCAATGATGGAACGTAAATTACATCTCGTAGTTCAATGTTTACATTTTGTGATTTAAGCATAACAGTCCCGATGCCGCTCGATTTCACGAACTTATCAGCTGCTAGCATTATCGATGTTTCCTTATTAATGAAAGATGTAAACAATCCCTTGTCACAACACATATGCGATGTGGCACCACTATCAACACACCATATGTTTTTCCTTTGAGTGGTAGCACTAATATGCATCAAGCAGTTTGATTTCTCCTTGCTTTCCCCTAGTTTTTTATGCCTCTCTTTGTTCGGGCATTCTCGTGCTCGGTGACCGAATTTCTCGCAAATGTAGCATTTGCCCTTGAAACTATGTTTTTCAAGGTTATTTTCTTCGCGTTGTTTTTGCTTTGCAGTTCCATGTAATTTTGTATGTACATACGCGGCTTGGACAGAACGTTCGCGATCGTCCCTCTCTTGATTGCGCGCTCCTTCTTCCAGAAGCTTCACTTTTACCGTTTCGAACGTCGGCAGCGTGTCGCGTGTTTCGATCGCTACAACGAAATTTTCCCACGAATTTGGTAAACTGGATAACAACATGATACTTTTTAATTCATCATTAATTGTTATGTCCATCTCAGCTAATTTGTTGACTGTTTCAGCAAATTTATTGACATATTGAACAACGTTATCCCCTTCAAGCATTCTCAGCCTTGATAGTTTTTGATATAACTGCACTTTTCTGATCGGGCCACCTGGCAAATGTACATCACACAATTTTTTCCATGCGTCTGCTGCTGTTGTGCATGCCTTTATATGCATTAACTGCGTTGCTTTTAAATTTAAAAACAAACTTGCCAGGGCCTTTTGATCGAGCATATTCCATCCTTCGGAATCTTCAGAGCCATCTTCTGGCTTTACATATTGGCCACAAACGACTTTCCATAGATCTGCTGTTATAAGCACACTACGCATTAAAATGCTCCATACGTCGTAATTGTCGTCGCCTAATTTTTCTATTTGAATTGACACACTCATTTTGTCGAATTCCGCAAATTAGTTTTTATTTATTTCGAGTTTCAACCGGACGCGTGTTAGTCCATTTAATTACTTTGAATTATTCAAACCGAAAACTTAGCTTGCTGAAGGCCCATAACCAACTGTTAGTTGTTTACCGTACGATCAGGACAACCGTTATGTGCTTCTAGACCGACCGAACAAATAAACACAAGAACGTAGTGGTGTAGTTGACGGTTTAATTGAAACTGAGTAATAGGAATTTCACAATGACTTCTTAAGCTATAATTGAGCGTTGCCAGATCAAAACATATAAAGCTTATTTAAATTATAACGTAATTTGAACAAAAGTACCAAAAGATGTTATTGAATTACCAAGTTCATTTTGCGAATTAAACAAAAGTTCCTTGAAAACTTATGGAAAAATATTGTTTTACATTATGAAAAATTTGAAAAAAATACATTTTAATTTTATTCTGGCAAACGAGTCTATCAGTCATGATGTAGTATTGGGAAGTGATTTTATGGAAGCATGCAATTTAATCTTGAATTTGGACACCTTGAAAATGATTACTGTGCAGAAAATGGAAAGTCGATGTAACAAGAAAATCGATAAAATTGGCGCTCCTCAGGTGTGAATTCAGTCGGATTACCAGGCATTTTTCGAATAGTTTCGATATACATGAGAGTAGACTTATTGGTCTGTAGTATGAGGGAACTGTGTGGGTAATTATAATAAAATAGATATTTCTTTTGGACGAAACATAATTGGGGTGTGTTGCTGGTGGCAGTTTGCTGTTGAAGGCGGTAGCGCAAATGTGCTATTAGCCTCGTTTGGCGTAAATACTACGTGCCCAGCCGCCTTATGAATTCCTTATGGGCAAAACGGTTTCAGTCGGTGGGCGAAGAGTTGGGTGGGCTCTCCACAGTGACTTATGTTTAGTACATGTTGGTGAAAGTTGCTCTATATATCGGCACTGAGAGTATTCTTCCTCTTGTTTCAGAGCGTTGGTCAGGTTCCGGCTATTTTAAGCTTTTGTTTTGCAGATGGTAATCTGGAAGATTGCCATTCTCTACGTATGCGTCGTTTTGTGCGTTAGTTTTATTCGGATTAATTTTAACGTTTGTGATTTTAGGTGTAGGTTTAGTATATTTAGTATACGGCCGCTAGTGTTAGGGGAGTGTTGTTTTCCAGATGTGGCCTAAAGATGAATTTCAGCAAACTCTTTGTAAAAGTGGTGCTTCGTACGGTTCCTTATTAGAATGCCGGTCCGGGTGCTCTACCATCGGGGTGATTTGTACCAAAGAAGTGGTAATCTCTTATTATGTTTTTAAGATGAGTTTCCGAAAGAAACATTACGTCGATATGCTTCTCGTGTAGTAATTGAGCTAGCTCACGTTTGCGCTGTGAAACGCCATTGGCGTTCCACGTAGCCTATGCGTAAGGTAGCCATTATTTATTTTAATTGTTGGGAGACTAGCATTTGTATCAAAAGGATTTGATTACGCATAATGTCTTGAATGGTGGTTCGCATAAATGTCATGAATTCCATCATGCTCTGTTGTAAGGCTTGCATCATAGCTTCATTTTTCGTTTCTTGCTGTTCAGATGGCCTATAGTTTTGTTGTGTATCCAATTTTGTGTGTTCTTCATGTGAGGTTTGGGAGTTTTGGCTTGGAGGCGTCATACCTGATTTTAAAACGTATGCAAAACTTATATTGTTTGTTATAGGCCAGGGAGCGAAACTTTTTGGTTTTGAAAAAAGGACTTCTGGATTTGTTTCCGATGGTGCCAGCATAGCTGTTCCTTGGTGTACCCGTGCCGTGTTCATTCTATTGTGGCGGGTTTTCAGCTCTTTGTAGATTGGACAGCCTCTGTAGTTTGCTGTATGATTACCACCCAGTTACCCACAGTTACCATATTATTACCTTGGCAGTGTGTGGAGACGTGAAGATCTCCACAGACTACACACACTGGGAAAAATGTGCAATACGATCTCGAATGGCCGTATTCATGACAGTTCATACATTGTACAGGAGCGTACGTTTATGCGGCTCTTCTACTGTAATCCTACGGTGCAGAAAGAGCTGGAGTTTTTAAATGCTTGTTTTCTGGTTCACGCTCAATCTTAAAAAGTGGCTGCGGCTGCCAGTTTCTGTTTTTGATATTGTGTACGCTTTTGGCGCAAAATCGCTTTTCCTTTAGCGCTTCAGCTATTTCTTCGGGCTTTACATCAGGCTCAATGCCCTTCAGTACTACTTGTTAGACCCCTGCTACTTTTAAGCTGGCAAAAGAATGTTTTGTTTGCAATAAGATAGATTGTGACTTTTCTGTAGTTTTCCTCCGTTTTCGTTCGAAGTTTGATTTCATTAATAGTACATTGTACGAGGGTTATTATATATTATAATATATTATATTATATTATATATATTTTTATATATATTTTATTATATTATAATAATAATATTATATTTATTTTTATTTATTTATTATGATAGATAGAATAGTTTACAAAACTAGACTAACTTAGATAGTATAACATTGGCTACGGGGCTTACAGCTATATTTATTTATAATGTTATTATATCTTAATTTAGTTAATATCTAATTTGCTAACTAGTTGCTGGCTTGTTATGTACAATTGCCTGTTTTGTTTTTAGATTTTGTGGTATAATTAGTTTTTTTTTTAAAGGAAAAGTATGAGTTTTTGTATGTTATCTGTATTGGGTTCGGTAAGAAGGTCTAGAGGGTTGGTGTTATTAAATGTCTTGTTTGGCTTGTAGGAGGGATGTGCATGAATTTAAATGTGGCTTATTGAAATATCACCTTGGCAAAACGGACAAGTTGGTATTGAATCGGGATTTAGTTAGTGTTGGTGGGTTATGTTTGTGTGTCCTAGTCGAAGTCGTATTATTTTTATTTGGTCGAGTCTCTTCCAATTTGGGTGAGATTGCTTGAGGTAATCGCATGTGTGTGAGGTGTTCTTATTAATAGATTGGTACCATGGACTGCAGTTTATTATGTTTTCTTTCTTTTTTGTCGCAAGGTTGGCTTTGAGCTGTTTTATATCTGTGGTATTTCTGTTTGGGGTAAGGATAAGTGGCATATTGCTTGCTGATTTTGCAGCTGGATCGGCTAGTTCATTTCTTTTTATTCCTGAATGACCAGGAGCATGTTGCGTTATTAGCGATCGTATTCTGCTTGGGTAAAAGTTGTTATTATTTGTGTTTTAGATTGAATCTATTGCTGATAGGGAATCGTGTTAGATAATAAATTTGCCTCTTCGGTTTTTAGTAAGTTCTATGGCTTCTAGGATGGCGATTGTTTCGGAGGTGAGGACGGATGAATATGGAGGCAGTATGCCGTATTTCAAGACGTCTGTCTCCGTTGTAATGGCGAATGATATTGTGTAAATAATTTTTGAACCGTCAGTGAATATGAAATTATGTGTTTTAAGGTTATTCTTTGTGTGATCGTATAATTTTCTGTATTGATCTGGAGATGTTTGTTCTTTCTTATGGATTCTGAGTGATGTGTCTATTAGATTGGGGAGGGTCTTTGATGGCCTGTGTTTATGGAGTTTTATTGGTTTGTAGGGTAGATTAAGTTCTAGGCTAAGCTTGATTGTTCGGTCTATTGTTGATGTTTTTTTCTTATTAGCTTTTTTAGGCTTCAAGAACTTATGTATTGGTGTGTTTTTGGAGAAGATTAGGTTTTGGGATAGTTTGGCTATTTGAAGGTCTCGATTCATTTTTAAAGAGGGAGTATTTGATTCGTAAAGTTAGTTATTTATTGGGGTAGAGCGATAGGCGCCGAGAGCTAGACGGATTGCGGATTTAAATGGTGTTTTTATTTTGTTTACGGCGAAGCTGGAGATAGCAACGAAGACGGCGATGAGAAGAGCACTGTGCGCAGCAACAAAAGTAACGGCGAACATGACGACAGAAGCGGGGTACGCAGTTACAAGAACAACAGTGCAGACGGCGCCCGCAACAAAAACAGCGGCGACGGGAATAGCGACGAAAACGAAGTTTGCGGCAGCGAAGACGGCGACGAAGATGGCAGCGGTGAGAAAAGCAACAATGAATTTGGCGAGAATAAACGAAATACAGTGGGACAAGCTGTGCAAAATATGGATTTCTTATTGCGTATGGCAACCGATGCAGTAAATGAATTTTCGGGAGATACATGTGCAAATTAAAATTGTTACTCTTTATTTATTTAAAAAAATCAATTTTATTTTTTATTATTTAACATTTATTTGGTGATAAACTTTTTCACTTATACTATTACGAGACACTTGGTAACTTATGTTTAACTTCGAGCTGTTGACGATCTCGTCCCGATTCTTTCAGACTCCCGATTCAGACTGACTGATCTTCAAATTCTAAGTCCTAATCCAATCAACCTCGGCCAGAAGCTTTTCTTTCGGAAAATTACCGAACTTTCGATAAAAGCTTTATGCTGGAAATTTTCCACTGCATTGTGAAATTCAATTATGCTGATCGATGCAATTTTTGATTGATACGCAATAAGTCGGTCGTGGCTTGGTCTCCAAGCGGAAGCTGTGTTTACGTTAAGTTTGGGTTGCTTATGTTAGCGGGTAGCTGAGTGCTGGCAAAGGCAATGACAAAAACAAAGACAAGGGCAATTCCGACGAGATTGAGAATTGGAATTTGTTTATAAATTGTGGAAGGGAGCTATGTTCATGGGTTGGATAACTTGCACGCAAATCCTACAGGTGAAAAATATAGCCAGCGTTTATGGAATACATGAACCGTATATAAAGATGTTGATCGTCAGTAAGATAAAAGGAAAAGCATGCAAATTAAAATTGTTACTCTTTATTTATTTAAAAAAATAAATTTTATTTTTTATTATTTAACATTTATTTGGTGATAAACTTTTTCACTTATACTACGAGACGCTTGGTAACTTATCTTTAACTTCGAGCTGTTGACGATCTCGTCCCGATTCAGACTGATCTTCTTATTCTAAGTCCTAATCCAATCAACCTCGGCCAGAAGCTTTTCTTTCGGAAAGTTATCGAACTTTCGATAAAAGCTTTATGCTGGAATTTTTCCACTGCATTGTGAAATTCAATTATGCTGATCGATGCAGTTTTTGATTGATGAGCAATAAGTCGGCCGTGGTTTGGTCTCCAAGCGGAAGCTGTGTTTACGTTAAGTTTGGGTTGCTTGCTGAAAGGGAGCTATGTTCATGGGTTGGATAACTCTCCCCCCTCTAAAATGACGCGTCCCGCTTCATTATTAATTTCGTTCAAACGTTCATTTAATTCTGTTAAAAATTCTACATCATTATTTGGTTTTTCTGGTTCTGGCCGTTTTTGTTTGGTTACAAATATATAATATCTGAATTTTATTATTAATATAGTTAAGAAATACAAAATGATTAAAATTAATAATATAAATGAAATTGAAATTTTCCAATTGTAAATTTCAATAAATGGGTTTAAAATATTAATGTTGTCAAGAGAAAGTTCTGAATTGTTTGATTTTATATATTCTGATATTTCTAAGTTTTTAAAGTGGTTGGTAGTTATGTACTCAAGTATTTTGTTTTCTGAATTGGTGTATGAAATATTATTTATTGTAGTTGTGCTGTTAAATGTTATTAAATATGACCCGTTTAAATGAGAATCGTTCACAATATTATTTCCATTTATTGGAATGGCACCTTCTTGAATGATATCTATATTCTTATTTTATTCTAGAATTTTAGTGCAAATTGATTTTTCTCCATTTAGTAAGCGGGTAAAACAAGTCTTATCTTTACTTATAATACAATAGTTGTTAAAAAGTTCGTTCTTAAAATTAGATACTTCATAAAAGGTATTTTCGCATTTTGCGACCTGATTACTTATAAGTAATTTTCCATCATTATGTGAAATGGATCTGGCATAGTAAATTTCGCATCTGTTTGTTATAACGGGGTATTTTATATAAATTGTTAAGAGTTCTTTATGCAATACAATTTTGAATATGGAGATGTCCATTAAGTCTGCAATAAGTACAGGCTGTTGTTCGTGATCTAATATTTCTTTGATGTCTTCATTGTTTAAAATTTTTGTGTTGAATAAATCAATTTTGGCCAGTGTGATAGTATCAATAATGTTTTGTAAGTCAAATGTTAATAAACGTAGGCGATGTTTTCTTAATGGCAATTCTTGATCTATAAAAATGTTTTTAAAATGATCGGAAAGTGATTTTATCTCTTTAAACAATTTGGAATTAATAATAAATTGTTGGTTATTGTTTTCAATTAAATCATTTATTTTATTCTGTATTTTAATGAAATCATCGTGATCCGGAGTTCCAGCTAACCATTTCCAAACAGTGCCTAACTCATTTATTCCCCTTTTTGATCTAGTTGGTATCAGTTGTGACAAAATTAATTCTATTATCTGTATTTCGTAAGTAATTTCCCATTGTGTCCGTGTATTTTTATCTTTTCTTACATATCCTGATTCTAGATTGATTATTTCTTTATAAAAACTTAAGTTAGTTACGTGGTATAAGTCAGCATATGATTCATAGGTAAGGACATCCTTTTTGTCCTTGAACAGGAAGAATTCGTGATTGGAGTAATCAATTATTTCTGAAGTGGTTGTCATTACGAATGTTATTAAAAGTAATACGAAATGCATTTTCTGTAATTTAATAAAAAAAATATGGTATTTGTTAAAACTTAATGTTGTCTTTGTGAATAGTCCTGTTTCTACTATTTATTATAACTTTGTTAGGTAAGTTTTCCTTAACAACCTGTTTTTTATATCTAGTTTTTAGCTTATTTCTTTCGCCGTGTTTTTTCTCATAAACAACTTGACCTACGTGATATTCTTTTTCTCTGCGACCTTCATTGTGTGTTACTAACATTTTGTCTTGTGTGTTCTTTAGAATTCTTGAAATGTTTTCGTGATTAATTTTATTATATAGAATATCAAAGGGTTTTTGGTTTGTTGTAGAATGAATGCTTTGATTGAATTCTTTTGCGGCTCTAATAATTATTTCAGAATAGTCAGTGAGATTAAATTCTTCTTTTATACAACGAGCTAATTCTGTTAATGTTGAATGTGCCCTTTCAACTTGTCCGTTCGAGGTACTGTGTCTGGGGTCGGCGAAATGTAGAGTTAAACCACATCTTTGTGCAAAGGATTTAAATTGAGCAGAGGTGAAGCTCGGTTCATTATCTGTCATAATTACTTTGGCGTGGGGAAAATGTTGGAGTAATTCCATTACTTTATTCTCGATGTTTAGTTTATTTTGAATTTCTTTTACAACCAGGAATTTTGAATATGCGTCAATACAGGTTAAGAAAATAAGACTTTGCGCGTAAAAAATGTCGATGTGTAAATTCTCTCCTTCTTTAGTTGGAATAGGAGCTTCTCCAATAGGGATTTTAATAGGATGCCGGTTGTATTTATTTTCGTTGCAAATTGTGCAATTTTTTATGTATTCCTTTAATTTGATATATAAATTTGGCCAATAAAATAATCTATTAATTTGTTTATAATTTTCGTCTAATCCTCTGTGAGCACGACTATGTGTTTCTTCTATTATGATAGCCTTATCTTCATTATTTTCCACGTCTTGTAGAAATATTTTAGTATAAAGAAATTTGTTGTTAAAGTTATTTTTTAATGGTAATTGAATATGATAAAGATCTTCTAAAGTACAATGAATTCCTACCGTTATGTTTGGTTTTAGATATTCTCTTAATATTTCTATTAAGTTTTCTGGCGTATCATATTCAATTATATGTCTAGTCTTATCAAAAACATTCAATGACTCATGTATTGTATACCTCCCCTTTGTTAATAACAGTTGTTGTTGATTTAACGGTTTTCGGGTCTCTTGTATTACATTTTCAAAACTACTTTCGGCAAAATGTTGTGTATTTTGATCTGAGTTTGATTGTTCTAAATCGCTGTTAGTAATATTATTTATTTTTATTCGAGATAATGCGTCGGCTACGACATTAGTTGTTCCGAGGTTTATATATTATTTTCGGGGTGAAACTTTCTATAAAGGAGTACCATCTTTTCATTTCTACGTTCGGGTTTTTATCTGAGATTGTGAAAGATAAAGATTGATGGTCTGTTTGTATTTCTATACCAATTACACCATATAAGTAATTCCTGAGATTTTTAAGAGCCCAAACTATTGCCAACAATTCCTTTTTATTTGTGGCATAAAGTTGTTCGGTTTTATTTAAAGTTTTGGATATGAAAGTAATTGGTTTATTATCCTGTGATAAAACTGCTCCGATAGCTACATCTGATGCGTCTGTCGTTAAAGTGAATTTTTTGTTATAATCTGGTTGAACTAATTCCACTTGTGCTATTAAATTATCTTTAAGTTCTTTAAAAGCTTTAACAGCTGGGTCGTCTAACTGTATTGTAATTTTTGTAGACATTCTCCTAGAAATTTTTCCATTATCTCCTCCTAGGTATTTGGTTAAAGGTTTTGCAATTTTTGCATAATTTCGGACAAATTTACGGTAATAGCCGGTGAGGCCTAGAAAACTACGAAGCTCTCTAATGTTTTGGGGGATTGGATACTTCATAATTGTGGAGATTTTTTCAGGATCTGTTTTAATTACATTGTGAGATACTATATAACCTAGAAATGCTGTTTCTAATTTAAAGAATTTTGATTTTTCTAGAGAAATTTTCATATTAGCTTGTTGTAAAATATTTATTATTTGAATTAAATCTGTGTAATGTTGTTCAATTGTATTAGAAAAGATTATTATATCATCCATATAAACATGACAAGTTTTTCCGACTTGTTCTCTCAATATATCATCCATTGCTCTTTGAAATATTCTAGGGGCGTTTGTTAACCCAAATGGCATACGTAAGAATTGAAATTTTCCGTTATTTATAGAGAATGCTGTTTTTTCAATATCTGAATTTTTCATTAAAATTTGGTGGAATCCTGATTCCAGATCAATGGTTGAGAAATATTTTGACTTCCCTAAGTTAGATAATATTACAGACGGATCTTGCATCGGATATCTGTCAGGTATTGTGCTTTCATTTAATTTTTTATAATCAATAACTAATCGATGTTTTGGAGACCCATCTTCGTTTTGACCTTTTTTAGGCACTACTAAAACTGGTGAATTGTAGGGGCTTCTACTTGGTCTTATAATTTGTTCTTTTAACATTCTATCGATTTCATTATTAACGAAATCTGAGACCGACATGGCATAAGGATATTGTTTGCTATAAATTGCTCTGTCATTGACTGTATTTATTTCTCCTCGAATATCGGTACGAAAAGGAATTTGCGTATTTATTTTACAATGCTCCTTTTCAATTTTATTCATAACTTTATTTTCAAATTCTTTTATTTGATTTGAAATAATATTTAGGTTATGCATTTTTTCTTTGTCGGAAAACTCAACGACTGCGTGCTCGGTATTTGTGGATTCCAAGCTATTTGATTTAAGACTGACGGAATTAACATCGTCGGCTTGTTCAGGATTTTTTAATCCCAAACTGATATATTTTTTATTAGCGGATAAATCTACGCTGGCGTGCTCAGGATTTTTTGATCCCAAACTGATATATTGTTTATTAGCGGATAAATCTACGCTGGCGTGCTCAGGATTCATTGATCCCAAGCTATATAAACTGCCTTCAGCAATTACTGTTTCGGTTTTATATATCTTTTGCTCATCTAAATATTTTTTAATTATATATTCTTTTAATGGAAGAATATTTTTTTCCTCAATTAAACACAAATCGTTTTTATCCTCGTCAAAATATTGGAGTTTCTCTTTATTTCCCTTATACTCCATGATTCCTTTCTCGATATCTAATTTAGCTCCAATCTTTCTTAACAAATTGAATCCAATTAATAGATCAGATTCTAAACCCTCAATTTCATAGAATAAATGTTGTTCCCCAAATATATTTATCAAATGATAATATTTTATGATTGAATATCCATGAACTGTAGATACTCTTTTGTGTATTGATAATTCCCTTTTATTCTCATAAATACCCTTTTTTATATAGCACGCGGTGGCTCCTGTGTCTATTAATATTTTGAACTGTCTTTTAGTTTTTCTGTCTACCCTTGTGATATGAGGCATCCCTCTGTAAGGTGCTGATCTAAAAAATGGTTCTCGTTGATATTATTTACTCTCATTGTTTTTTAAACTGGCTGGTTGACTGTTCCCGTTGATTCCCGTTTTATCGGGGGTGTGTTTCGGACTGATTTACAAGGCCTGCGCTTGTGTTGTGTTTTTGCGCTGGGTATTGATTATAATTATTTCTTTGGAAATTATTATTAAAATTGTGTCGGTTATTATTATAACTCCACTGGTTGTTATTATTCCTAGGATGATTATAATTTTTAAACGGACGATTTTGAACTCTTATGGAGTCGTCTACTTCCATAGGTTCTGGTGGTGGTTGAACTTTGGAATTATTATTAAAATTCCAATTGTTATTCGTTCCGAAGTTGTGGTGTGGTGGTGGTTGAACTTTGGAATTATTATTAAAATTCCAATTGTTATTCGCTCCGAAGTTCCCGTTTTGCGGCCAATTATTATTTATCCTATTTGGTGTATTATTAATCTGTCTATGGGCAAATCTAAGGTTGTTTCCTTGATTTCTGTTTTCACTCCTAAATCCATTATACCTATTTGCAAACTGAGCTCTAAAGTTGTTAGACTCTAATTCCTGACACTTTGCCAAAGCATTTGGCAAATCTGGTGGGTTGAGAGAGAAGAGTGTTTCTGAGATTGAACCGTTTAATCCAGAAATAAAAATTCTTAGCGCGTTGCTCCTAATTGTTTTATTTGTTTCCTTGGTTATTAGGCTGTCCTTTCCATAAGTCATTATAGTTTTATTTATAAGTAACGTCATTTTCTTATTTACTTCGTTGTAGAATTCGTTAATGGTCATGCGTCCCTGTCTTAAGATGCTTAATTCTGTTTCGAGTATATGGATTGGTCTTTTATCGCTATAGATAAAATCCAATCTAGAAAGAATCGCTTGAAAGTTTAAAACGGTACCATGGTTGGTTAGAGCATCGTGTGCTGCTCCCATGATTTTATTACGTAAAATTGTTAAAGCGATAAAGTATTGTTCACTTTCAATTTTATATAGACTCATTGCGGTTTCCGCCGCTTCTCTCCAGCCTACATATTGGGTTATTTCACCTGTGAACTTTGGTAAGGATTTAATTACCTCTAATGTAGTTTCGCATTTTATGGTTCGGTCTATTGTTTGGATTTTATAGTCTTCTACCTCATTTTTGTTAGCGGCTAACTGCTCTTCTAACCCTTCAAGTTTTCTGGTTACTTCACTCAACTGTACATTTATTAATCTGTTTATTAATTCCATTGTCAGATTACTGGCGCTGGATATCCCGCCCGCAGAAAGGGTTGATACTGAACCTCCGGTTGCCATTGTTAAATTTAAATTATCAAAACTATTTATCAAATCTTCCAGATTGTTTTAAATTAAATTGATATTGTAATATTTAATTTCAAAGTAGTATTCTCTGTATCTTAATCTTAATTTTTTTAAATTTTATTTAAAGACTTAGTGTTGTTTTTATCTGCTCACGATACTTTCCGTGGGAGTTCTTCCTTCAGCGTAGTTGGTGGAGGGTAGGGGTCTTCCTTCAATTGGTTGTTCTTAATAATTCTTTTTTGGTGTCTTCCTTCAATTGGTTGTTCTTAATAATTCTTTTTTGGAGTCTTCCTTCAATTGGGTCGTCTTGATAATTATTTATTGGGGTCTTCCTTCAATTTTTTATATAGCCTTTTTATTTTTGAATTTGAATTTTGAAATTGAATTTGTTGGAATTTGTTTGATTTCGTAGTTGAGTTCTGAATTTTTATTATTATGTTATGTTTATGTTATGTTTATTATTATTATGTTCTCGTAATTTGTATTAAGTATTCAGTCCACCTTTTTATGTTAAATACTTAATTGGATTATTGCATTTATTGATTTCCAATTAAGTTTTTTATCACGATCACTTTCACATTAGTTAGGCGTCGATGTATTGTTGTGGATGTTTTAATTTTTCCACTAAAAATATGGATTGTTGGCGGCGCGAGTTCCGTTTTATTTTTAACTTATTATCGTTAATATTTATTTAGAACTTTTGAATACGCCGCCCCACGTTGGGCGCCAATTAAAATTGTTACTCTTTATTTATTTAAAAAAATAAATTTTATTTTTTATTATTTAACATTTATTTGGTGATAAACTTTTTCACTTATACTATTACGAGACACTTGGTAACTTATGTTTAACTTCGAGCTGTTGACGATCTCGTCCCGATTCTTTCAGACTCCCGATTCAGACTGACTGATCTTCAAATTCTAAGTCCTAATCCAATCAACCTCGGCCAGAAGCTTTTCTTTCGGAAAATTACCGAACTTTCGATAAAAGCTTTATGCTGGAAATTTTCCACTGCATTGTGAAATTCAATTATGCTGATCGATGCAATTTTTGATTGATACGCAATAAGTCGGTCGTGGCTTGGTCTCCAAGCGGAAGCTGTGTTTACGTTAAGTTTGGGTTGCTTATGTTAGCGGGTAGCTGAGTGCTGGCAAAGGCAATGACAAAAACAAAGACAAGGGCAATTCCGACGAGATTGAGAATTGGAATTTGTTTATAAATTGTGGAAGGGAGCTATGTTCATGGGTTGGATAACTTGCACGCAAATCCTACAGGTGAAAAATATAGCCAGCGTTTATGGAATACATGAACCGTATATAAAGATGTTGATCGTCAGTAAGATAAAAGGAAAAGCATGCAAATTAAAATTGTTACTCTTTATTTATTTAAAAAAATAAATTTTATTTTTTATTATTTAACATTTATTTGGTGATAAACTTTTTCACTTATACTACGAGACGCTTGGTAACTTATCTTTAACTTCGAGCTGTTGACGATCTCGTCCCGATTCAGACTGATCTTCTTATTCTAAGTCCTAATCCAATCAACCTCGGCCAGAAGCTTTTCTTTCGGAAAGTTATCGAACTTTCGATAAAAGCTTTATGCTGGAATTTTTCCACTGCATTGTGAAATTCAATTATGCTGATCGATGCAGTTTTTGATTGATGAGCAATAAGTCGGCCGTGGTTTGGTCTCCAAGCGGAAGCTGTGTTTACGTTAAGTTTGGGTTGCTTGCTGAAAGGGAGCTATGTTCATGGGTTGGATAACTCTCCCCCCTCTAAAATGACGCGTCCCGCTTCATTATTAATTTCGTTCAAACGTTCATTTAATTCTGTTAAAAATTCTACATCATTATTTGGTTTTTCTGGTTCTGGCCGTTTTTGTTTGGTTACAAATATATAATATCTGAATTTTATTATTAATATAGTTAAGAAATACAAAATGATTAAAATTAATAATATAAATGAAATTGAAATTTTCCAATTGTAAATTTCAATAAATGGGTTTAAAATATTAATGTTGTCAAGAGAAAGTTCTGAATTGTTGGATTTAATATATTCTGATATTTCTAGGTTTTTAAAGTGGTTGGTAGTTATGTACTCAAGTATTTTGTTTTCTGAATTGGTGTATGAAATATTATTTATTGTAGTTGTGCTGTTAAATGTTATTAAATATGACCCGTTTAAATGAGAATCGTTCACAATATTATTTCCATTTATTGGAATGGCACCTTCTTGAATGATATCTATATTCTTATTTTATTCTAGAATTTTAGTGCAAATTGATTTTTCTCCATTTAGTAAGCGGGTAAAACAAGTCTTATCTTTACTTATAATACAATAGTTGTTAAAAAGTTCGTTCTTAAAATTAGATACTTCATAAAAGGTATTTTCGCATTTTGCGACCTGATTACTTATAAGTAATTTTCCATCATTATGTGAAATGGATCTGGCATAGTAAATTTCGCATCTGTTTGTTATAACGGGGTATTTTATATAAATTGTTAAGAGTTCTTTATGCAATACAATTTTGAATATGGAGATGTCCATTAAGTCTGCAATAAGTACAGGCTGTTGTTCGTGATCTAATTTTTCTTTAATGTCTTCATTATTTAAAATTTTTGTGTTGAATAAATCAATTTTGGCCAGTGTGATAGTATCAATAATGTTTTGTAAGTCAAATGTTAATAAACGTAAACGATGTTTTCGTAATGGCAATTCTTGATCGATAAAAATGTTTTTAAAATGATCGGAAAGTGATTTTATCTCTTTAAACAATTTGGAATTAATAATAAATTGTTGGTTATTGTTTTCAATTAAATCATTTATTTTATTCTGTATTTTAATGAAATCATCGTGATCCGGAGTTCCAGCTAACCATTTCCAAACAGTGCCTAACTCATATATTCCCCTTTTTGATCTAGTTGATATCAGTTGTGACAAAATTAATTCTATCATCTGTATTTCGTAAGTAATTTCCCATTGTGTCCGTATATTTTTATCTTTTCTTACATATCCTGATTCTAGATTGATTATTTCTTTATAAAAACTTAAGTTAGTTACGTGGAATAAGTCAGCATATGATTCATAGGTAAGGACATCCTTTTTGTCCTTGAACAGGAAGAATTCGTGATTGGAGTAATAAATTATTTCTGAAGTGGTTATCATTACGAATGTTATTAGAAGTAATAAGAAATGCATTTTCTGTAATTTAATAAAAAAAATATGGTATTTGTTAAAACTTAATGTTGTCTTTGTGAATAGTCCTGTTTCTATTATTGATTAAAACTTTGTTAGGTAAGTTTTCCTTAACAACCTGTTTTTTGTATCTAGTTTTTAGCTTATTTCTTTCTCCGTGTTTCTTCTCATAAACAACTTGACCTACATGATATTCTTTTTCTTTACGACCTTCATTGTGTGTTACTAACATTTTTTCTTGTGTGTTCTTTAGAATTCTTGAAATGTTTTCGTGATTAATTTTATTATATAGAATATCAAAGGGTTTTTGGTTTGTTGTAGAATGAATCCTTTGATTGAATTCTTTTGCGGCTCTAATAATTATTTCAGAAAGAAAATAAGAAAAGAAAATTTTTCGCGTTATAAATATCGAGGTGTACATTTTCTCCTTCTTTAGTTGGAACAGGAGCTTCCCCAATAGGAATTTTAATTGTATGCCTGTTATATTTATTTTCGTTGCAAATTTAAGAATTTTTTATGTATTCCTTTAATTTGATATATAAATTTGGCCAATAAAAAAATCTATTGATTTGTTTATAATTTTCGTCTAGTCCTCTGTGAGCACGACTATGAGTTTCTTTTATTATGATAGCCTTATCTTCATTATTTTCCACGTCTTGTAGAAATATTTTAGTATAAAGAAATTTGTTGGTAAAGTTATTTTTTAATGGTAATTGAATATGATAAAGATCTTCTAAAGTGCAATGAATTCCTACCGTTATGTTTGGTTTTAGATAATCCCTTAATATTTCTATTAAGTTTTCTGGCGTATCATATTCAATTATATGACGTGTCTTATCAAAAACATTCAATGACTCATGTATTGTATACCTCCCCTTTGTTAATAACAGTTGTTGTTGAAACTGATTTAACGGTTTTCGAGTCTCTTGTATTACATTTTCAAAACTACTTTCGGCAAAATGTTGTGTATTTTGATCTGAGTTTGATTGTTCTAAATCGCTGTTAGTAATATTATTTATTTTTATTCGAGATAATGCGTCGGCTACGACATTAGTTGTTCCGGGTTTATATATTATTTTCGGGGTGAAACTTTCTATGAAGGAGTACCATCTTTTCATTTCTACGTTCGGGTTTTTATCTGAGATTGTGAAAGATAAAGATTGATGGTCTGTTTGTATTTCTATACCAATTACACCATATAAGTAATTCCTGAGATTTTTAAGAGCCTAAACTATTGCCACCAATTCTTTTTTATTTGTAGCATTAAGTTGTTCGGTTTTATTTAAAGTTTTGGATATGAAAGTAATTGGTTTATTATCCTGTGATAAAACTGCTCCGATAGCTACATCTGATGCCTCTGTCGTTAAAGTGGATTTTTTGTTATAATCTGGTTGAACTAATTCCACTTGTGCTATTAAATTATCTTTAAGTTCTTTAAAAGCTTTAACAGCTGGGTTGTAAAATATTTATTATTTGAATTAAATCTGTGTAATGTTGTTCAATTGTATTAGAAAAGATTATTATATCATCCATATAAACATGACAAGTTTTTCCGACTTGTTCTCTCAATATGTCATCCATAGCTCTTTGAAATATTCTAGGGGCGTTTGTTAACCCAAATGGCATACGTAAGAATTGAAATTTTCCGTTATTTATAGAGAAAGCAGTTTTTTCAATATCTGATTTTTTCATTAAAATTTGGTGGAATCCTGATTCCAGATCAATTGTTGAGAAATATTTTGACTTCCCTAAGTTAGATAATATTACAGACGGATCTTGCATAGGTTATCCGTCAGGTATTGTGCTTTCGTTTAATTTTTTATAGTCAATAACTAGTCGATGTTTTGGAGATCCATCTTCGTTTTGACCTTTTTTGGGCACTACTAAGACTGGTGAATTGTAAGGGCTTCTGCTTGGTCTTATAATTTGTTCTTTTAGCATTCTATCGATTGCATTATTACCGAAATCTGAGACCGACATGGCATAAGGATATTGTTTGCTATAAATTGCCCTGTCATTGTTAGTATTTATGTCTCCTCGAATATCGGTACGAAAAGGAATTTGCGTATTTATTTTACAATGCTCCTTTTCAATTTTATTCATAACTTTTAACTTTAACTTTCTTTTATTTGATTTGAAATTATATTTAGGTTATGAATTTTTTCTTTGTCGGAAAACTCAACGACTGCGTGCTCGGTATTTGTGGATTCCAAGCTATTTGGTTTAAGACTGACGGAATTAACATCGTCGGCTTGTTCAGGATTTTTTAATCCCAAACTGATATATTGTTTATTAGCGGATAAATCTACGCTGGCGTGCTCAGGATTTTCAAATCCCGAACTATTAGTTTTATTAATGACGGATAATTCAACGTCGTTGTGCTCAGGATTCATTGATCCCAAGCTATATAAACTGCCTTCAGCAATTACCGTTTCGGTTTTATATATCTTTTGCTCATCTAAATATTTTTTAATTATATATTCTTTTAATGGAAGAATATTTTTTTCCTCAATTAAACACAAATCGTTTTTATCCTCGTCAAAATATTCGAGTTTCTCTTTATTTCCCTTATACTCCATGATTCCTTTCTCAATATCTAATTTAGCTCCAATCTTTCTTAACAAATTGAATCCAATTAATAGATCAGATTCTAAACCCTCAATTTCATAGAATAAATGTTGTTCTCCAAATATATTTATTAAATGATAATATTTTATGATTGAATATCCATGAACTGTTGATACTCTTTTATGTATTGATAATTCCCTTTTATTCTCATAAATACCCTTTTTTATATAGCACGCGGTGGCTCCTGTGTCTATTAATATTTTGAATTGTCTTTTAGTTTTTCTGTCTACCCTTGTTATATGAGGCATCCCTCTGTAAGGTGCTGATCTAAAAAATGGCTCTCGTTGATATTATTTACTCTCATTGTTTTTTAAACTGGCTGGCTGTTTGTTCGCGTTGATTCCCGTTTTATCGGGGGTGTGTTTCGGACTGATTTACAAGACCTTTTTTTGTGTTGTGTTGTGTTTTTGCGCTGGGTATTGATTATAATTATTTCTTTGAAAATTATTATTAAAATTGTGTCGGTTATTATTATAACTCCACTGGTTGTTATTATTCCTAGGATGATTATAATTTTTATACGGACGATTTTGAACTCTTATGGAGTCGTCTACTTCCATAGGTTCTGGTGGTGGTTGAACTTTGGAATTATTATTAAAATTCCAATTGTTATTCGCTCCGAAGTTCCCGTTTTGCGGCCAATTATTATTTATCCTATTTGGTGTATTATTAATCTGTCTAGAGGCAAATCTAAGGTTGTTTCCTTGATTTTTGTTTTCACTCCTAAATCCAATATACCTGTTTAGCTATTAAGCTTTTTCAATAGCTGTTGCGAATAATAAAAAACCGAAGAAAGTTTGCTTTTATAACGACAGTTTTTATTTTGCGAATAGTTATGCCTTTACGATAGCGATAATTGAATGCGTAAGTTTGGTCTTTTCCGAAACACGACGAATTGGCAACTGGCGGGCAGACAGCCGAAATGCAGCGCCCAAGCTTAACGTAGGTGGCTAACAACAACAAACAAGGAATGAGCGCCATACAGATAAGTGCGTGCGAGAGCAGCGGTTTGCACTATGGGCATCGCAACTGCTACCACTGATTAATTTGACTTATAATATTAAAGAATACCATGCGGATGCATGACCCAACAATACCTATTTGCAAATTGAGCTCTAAAGTTGTTAGACTCTAATTCCTGACACTTTGCCAAAGCATTTGGCAAATCTGGTGGGTTGAGAGAGAAGAGTGTTTCTGAGATTGAACCGTTTAATCCAGAAATAAAAATTCTTAGAGCGTTGCTCCTAATTGTTTTATTTGTTTCCTTGGTTATAAGGCTGTCCTTTCCATAAGTCATTATAGTTTTATTTATAAGTAACGTCACTTTCTTATTTACTTCGTTGTAGAATTCGGTAATGGTCATGCGTCCCTGTCTTAAGATGCTTAATTCTGTTTCGAGTATATGGATTGGTCTTTTATCGCTATAGATAAAATCCAATCTAGAAAGAATTACTTGAAAGTTTAAAATGGTACCATGGTTGGTTAGAGCATCGTGTGCTGCTCCCATGATTTTAATACGTAAAATTGTTAAGGCGATAAAATAGTGTTCACTTTCAATTTTATATAGACTCATTGCGGTTTCCGCCGCTTCTCTCCAGCCTACATATTGGGTTATTTCACCTGTGAACTTTGGTAAGGATTTAATTACCTCTAATGTAGTTTCGCATTTTATGGTTCGGTCAATTGTTTGGATCTTATAGTCTTCTACCTCATTTTTGTTAGCGGCTAACTGCTCTTCTAACCCTTCAAGTTTTCTGGTTACTTCACTCAACAGACATTTATTAATCTGTTTATTAATTCCATTGTCAGATTGCTGGCGCTGGATATCCCGCCCGCAGAAAGAGTTAATACTGAACCTCCGGTTGCCATTGTTAAATTTGAATTATCAAAACTATTTATCAAATCTTCCAGATTGTTTTATATTAAATTGATATTGTAATATTTAATTTTAATGTAGTATTCTCTGTATCTTAATCTTAATTTTTATTTAGAGACTTAGTGTTGTTTTTATCTGCTCACGATACTTTCCGTGGGAGTTCTTCCTTCAGCGTAGTTGGTGGAGGGTAGGGGTCTTCCTTCAATTGGTTGGTCTTAATAATTCTTTGTTGGAGTCTTCCATCAATTGGGTCGTCTTGATTATAATTTATTGGGGTCTTCCTTCAATTTTTTATATAGCCTTTTTTAAATTTGTTTGAATTTCTTTGGGTTCGTAGTTGAGTTCTGAATTTTTATTATTATGTTATGTTTATTATTATTATGTTCTAGTAATTTGTATTAAGTATTCAGTCCACCTTTTTATGTTAAATTCTTAATTGGATTATTGCATTTATTGATTTCCAATTAAGTTTTTTTTCACGATCACTTTCACATTAGTTAGGCGTCGTTGTATTGTTGTGGATGTTTTAATTTTTCCACTAAAAATATGGATTGTTGACGGCGCGAGTTCCGTTTTATTTTTAACTTATTATCGTTAATATTTATTTATAACTTTTAGATACGCCGCCCCACGTTGGGCGCCAATTAATATTGTTACTCTTTATTTATTTAAAAAAATAAATTTTATTTTTTATTATTTAACATTTATTTGGTGATAAACTTTTTCACTTATACTACGAGACGCTTGGTAACTTATCTTTAACTTCGAGCTGTTGACGATCTCGTCCCGATTCAGACTGATCTTCTTATTCTAAGTCCTAATCCAATAAACCTCGGCCAGAAGCTTTTCTTTCGGAAAATTATCGAACTTTCGATAAAAGCTTTATGCTGGAATTTTTCCACTGCATTGTGAAATTCAATTATGCTGATCGATGCAGTTTTTGATTGATGAGCAATAAGTCGGCAATGGTTTGGTCTCCAAGCGGAAGCTGTGTTTACGTTAAGTTTGGGTTGCTTATGTTAGCGGGTAGCTGAGTGCTGAGGCAAAGGAAATGCCGACGAGATTGAGAATTGAAATTTGTTTATAAACTGTGGAAGGGAGCTATGTTCATGGGTTGGATAACTTGCATGTGGTAGCATGCAGATCCAGAACGTGTATTGCTACCAACAGAGCAGTTGGCGGCTGATCTTATATCAATGTTTGGTGAGAGGAAGTCGAAGTTAGAAACAAGGCGAAAATTTCAGGAACGAAAATGGACAGCGGGCGAAAGCTTTGTTGCTTATGCAGACGATAAGGTGATGCTTGCACATGGAATAAAAATGGATGATGAACAATTGGTGGCGCTCCTCATTGAAGGTATTCCGAATCAAATGCTACGTAACCAAGCCCGTATCCAATGCTTTGAAGATATCCAGCACATAAAGCGGGCATTTGCGGAAGTGAAACTACCGAAAATAGATGAAGCTGACAACAAGGCGGCATCGGTGAAGAAGAATAGCAGCATACTCCTGTCTTGTTTGAATTGCAACTCGAAGGGACAAATTGGCCAAAGAGTGCAGGAAGCCAAAGCGTGAAAAAGGATTGTGCTATGCCTTTGGTGAGATGGGGCACTTTGCAGCAAAGTGCCTAAAAAACAAGAATGGGGATGAAAACAATTACGTAAGATATTTTGAAATTAATTTTAAGAACAATTCTAAATAAAAATTTATTACAGCATGCAAATCTATTAGCTTTCAAAGCGAACGGTCGTGTTTTTTTGCTCCCCGGTTTTTATTTTGTGTTTGTCAAACCAGCCGTGGTTTTTAAATAATCTTCTTTAATTATCATATATCTAAACATAATTATTAAAGATCCGTTCGCTTCACGAGTGATTCTTTTGTGATTTGTTCAGTAGTTTAATTAAATATACAAAGTAGTTTGCATTTTTCGTCTCTTTGTTTTGTTTACTCTCCCTTTTTGTGCGTTGTTCGCAGTGGTGTTTGGTGTTGTTTTTTGCATGCACATAAACTGCACTTTTCGCTCTCACTCTCTCTCTCTCTCTCTTTCGCTCTCCCACACAAAATCTAAATTTCTCAGCGTGCAGACTGCTCTCGTGCGGTTCTTTTAACAGCTCGCTTGAAAGTTTTGGTCTTGTGTTTTCGTGCACGCACAGTGGTCTGATTTCAGTTAAACATGGAAACCGTAAATGTTGTCTGCTTTTATAAAAATTGTTGCCAGGTTATAAAACCTGAGCAGCCAAAAATGACTTGTTGGCTATGTGATAAAATGGTGCATACTAAGTGCGCTGGTTTTAATGGCCGTACAAGTGATGACCTAGCAAAGGGTAAAAATCTAAATTACTGTTGTGATGCTTGCCTTGTGGTTGCGAACGAGATGAAATCGTTTATGCGCCAAACTAAAGGTGGCTTGAAAGAACTGATCAACAGTTTTGGCGTAGCTAGAGATAGTTTTCGTCGAGCCGATGATCTTCTTTCCGCGCTTAATTCACAGTTTAATGGCCTTAAGCTATTAGATGAATCTCCAAAGCGCAAAAAAGCCGCTGGTGGTAGGCTGCCTAAGACCCCGCAACCACGGGCAAATGATCAACAGGACTCCCCAACTGATCAGCTGTCAATCGCAACCAATCCGCTTATGTTGTTAGGATCGGCAGCTAAAAAAGATTCGGAGCAATCCGATCAATCAGCTGTGGAGGGAGCCCACCCTGTGATTCCTAAAGACTCCGATTTGTCTGCACTGGTCTCTCAACCAGTGATTCTACCTGTCCCGATAAGTTTACCACCACAAGGGAACATTGAGTCCGGACTACCGGTACAAGTTGCCACTTCAGAAATACAATCTACAGGGCCAAAACCCCTTGCGGTAGTTCCACTAAAGAAACAAATTTTCGTTTCTCGGCTTTCCCCTGATCAAACATCGTCGGATTTATTGTCTTATATACAAGACAAAACAAAAGCCGATAATATAAAAGTGGAAAAATTTAACTTCTCTTACGCTAGGGACATATCAGCTTTCAAGATAACTGTCCCAAACGAGCTCTTTTCGACCATATGTTCGGGTGATTTTTGGCCGGGTAGTATGGTGGTAAAAGAGTTTAAAGCTAAGATCAAAAATAAGAAAAAGGTGCCCGTGGGAATTAAACTTCCCTCACGTGGCCAGACCATTGCACCATCCGCCTCTTCATCTTCTTCCTCTTCAAAAAACTAACTACAAAACTTACTATCTCCTATCAAAATGTTAGAGGCTTGCGTAGCAAATTAATCAAATTGTATTGTGATAGTCTTTCATTTGCATCCCATATTATAGTGCCCACAGAGACTTGGTTAAAGCCGGAGATACTTAACTCCGAAGTCTTCCCAGGTATATAAGTTATTGGTGGAGTGGGAGGTTGGCAATAATATATCCCTCGCCGTTGTCTCCCAGTGTAGGTAGCCGGTTGGCTGTTGCTGGCTGTCCAGTGGGTGGCCAGTTGGCCGTCCTGTTTCTATGATGAAATAGGATGATTACGTTGGAAGGAGACTGTCCTTCAATACCGCTGGCCTAGAGACTCAGCCGGTATATTTTGTAATATTTCGTTATATGAGCTTGTGCTCTTTATTAATTGAATATCAAATCAGAACTGAACTTAAGAACTAACAAAAGCTTATGCATGACCGGATGCCCGTGGCAGACCGCTGACCATGCACATTTTGCAGAAGTCATACGATCGCTGCTAGCCAATGGGACAAAGCCACGGCCCATAAGGGCGCAATATGTTGGCTCAGCTCTCGGGCCAATTAGGGTGGACCCAACTTGGGGTGGACCATACATGAGTGGAGTAATAATTATAATATTAAATGCTTAATATTAATAAATTATGGGTAATAAAATGATTAATATTAATAGGAGGAATAAAAATAGGCCTGCTGATGCTAACCTGGGAGTTCGTTGTTAACTACTCCCCCTTAAATTAGACGCCGTCCTCGGTGACAGCCAATTCGTCAATGGATTTTTGCAACTGGGATGCCTCCTGCTTGCGCCTGCAGTGTTGTTGCAGCAGGACCAAGCCGCATAACGTGAAGCTAATGGCGACTCCCGCAACGAACCAGATTTTTGGTGCACCTCCCGCGGACAAGTCCTCTCTGAGCTCCTGCATCAGCCGCAGGTTGTGCTCGTTAATCCGCTGTAGTAGCGGCAGACTCAGTATTTGGTCATGTCCGGTGATGTTGATTAATGGGGAGGCCGCGATTCCAGGGCTCTTATCCACAGCGTAATTGAGGTTCAAATACACTGAGCCGTTGATGACTGCCTTCCGTTCGAAGGTAATAAGGTGGGTCCCTATTACGGTTGTTGCAGGCCCGTCATCGATAGTAATCCTCGTAAATTTCTCGTTGACGATTATTACTCCATCGTCCACGATTGTAAGGGGCTCTAGATTGCTGGGCTGCGTCCGGCATGTAGCCACACCGCCAGCATGTAACTGCCTGGCGCAGGTGTCGTGAACCGCCTTTTTGCAGAACGTGGCCAAGTTGGTAGACGCGCAATCTGAAACTGCTAGGACTCCGTCACCACATTCCGCCAAGACGTTTTCTTCAATTTGTAACATGGTATGGTAGTGAGCAACAGGAAAGAGCAGGACTTTTTTAAAAATAAACTTAACTTTAGAATATTGAACAATTACATGGATGAAAATATTAGATTGAAAAATCTTAATCTTAGATACACCCATAAGACTAACTATGGGGACTTCTGTGAGCTGTTCGTCGAAGATAGATTTAAGGTCATTGTGATTAAAAATAACTGGATTTATCATATTGTTTTTTGCGAGTATGATCGTGAGCATGCAATTTTGTATTTCTGAAATTAGTATTCTATTTCTGGCTAAGAGGGTCTCGAAAAGGTGGCCGGCATCAACCAACCCTTCCTTTTCTCTTTGAGGATTCTGTTTACTGTGTCTGTGAATTGGTCAATATGGTTTTGCGTTTCTGTGTTTATTACTACCTGCCTATTGTTTGCCTCTATTAGGGCTGCTTCGTTAGTTTTGATTCTAAAGAGGTCCTCCGCGTCGGGCGTGCCCGCCACGACCTTGAGTGCCGAGCCCAGGAAATCCAGGCTCCTGGCCATTCTACGGTGCACGGTAATTTCGTCCATTTCGCATGTTCTCGGCATGGTTGATGTCGACTTCCAGAAGTTTCCTCATGTGGGACTGTGGGAACAGTTCAAGCATTCTGACTGTAGAGTCAATTATGGTAGAAAACTCAGACAGATTTGTCGAGTGCCTAATCAGGCCATACTGTTCCCATACTAATACATTCCCGTCTAACACCGGGATGTATTTTGCATGCGAGAAGTCGGTGACTCGCGCGCTTGCGGTGGTTAGAAATATGATGGATATTACGGCAAGCCTGTGGAAATTATAGCAAATGGTGAGTGTTTAATATAAGGGTGAATGTGGCAGATGAAATGCCTATTTGATATTGTCCTTATGGACCACCCTCCCCCTAATGAGAACAGATGTTCCCAGATCTGCTTCCACACGCTCTTCTGAATAAAGCGGAGTCAATTTGTTACCTAACCTTTTGTTGTTACGTAGGTGTACTTTTTCACCAACTTCAAAGATTCGGTTTTGTCTAGAAGGGTTAATTCTGTCCAGGTTAGCTTGTTGTGCCTTGTCAATTCTATCTTTGATTGCCAACATGATCGCGTCATTGCCAGCGTGGATAACCTCCACTGGTCTAAACTTTGTGACCGAATGTAGCGACCTGTTGTATTCTATCGTAGCCCGTGAGATCAATTCCACAGTATCCTCTATTTTTTTTTATCAATTTTGAGGCATCTGGTGATTTCTGCCAGTGTACTGTGAAACCTTTCAATTTGGCCATTGGAGCTAATGTGTAGCGGTGGCGCATTGACAACATCGATGCTGTATTGGTTTTTAAGCAACGACGTGATTGTCTCAGAGTTGAAAGAGGCTTCGTTGTCGCAGTATATGGTTTTGATATTTGGGTAGAAGTTTACCAATTGGAGAATAGGGGCTCGTACATCGATGATTGCCCTAGAAACTAAGGGTTGTACGATGGCGAATTTGGATAATTTGTCAATACAGGTTAAGAAGATTTTTCTGTCAGTGGAAAATATGTCGATATGCAACATTTCTCCAACGTATGAAGGTATAGGGGTATTTCCTAATTCCTGTTTCTTAGGATGGCGGTCGTATTTGGCTTTATTGCAGACTTTGCAATTTGCGACCACTTCGCTAGCTAGTTTTGACATATTCGGAAAGTAATAATCCCGGAGGATTTGTTTAGCGTTCTCTTGTGCAGCCCGATGGGCGCGATTGTGCTCGGTGTTAGTGATTTTAAGCTGTTCATTGACGTTGGTAATATCACTGACGAAGGCTTTACAATGCCAAAACTTTGTCGCAGGAAACTCCTGCCTCAAGGCATGTTGAATACGCGCCAGGGTAGGGAAATCACAGTGAATCGCGTTCACGACATTGGCGTTGACAATTTCTTTAACGGATTCTACAAACGAGTCGTTGTCATTAAAGTTAATGATATGGCGAGTTCTATTTCCGAAGATTATGAAGTCTCGCCGAAGCGGTTGGTTTGCTTCTTCCAAAATGATTTGGTTTCTGAAGCAGTTCAGAGGTTTGTCTGTGGTTTCTATAGTGTACAAAAGGGAAAGCTCACTATGCACCGTGGCTGCATCGGACTGGGCCTCAGCCTCTAAGTTGTTCAGGGGTTGTCGAGATAGCGCGTCCGCTACCAGGTTTTGTTTTCCCGGTGTGTAAAATACTTTCCCGTTGTTCTCATCAATAAATGCTTTCCATCGCTTAATCTTAGCGTTGGTGTTTTTCTCGGATACTGCGTATGTGAGGGGCTGGTGATCTGTAAAGATCCTTACCTCTTTGGTACCGTATAGGTAATTTTGAAGTTTGCCTATTGCCCAGACTATCGCCAACAATTCCCTTTCGTTGGTGGCGTAGTTCAGTTCGCAGTTTTTCAGCGTACGAGAGATCATGGTGATGGGCCTCTTGTTCTGGGACAACACCGCGCCTATACCACTGCCTGAAGCATCGGTGGTTAGGTCAAATGGTAATTTGCAATCGGGGTACGTCAAAATGACATCTTCTGATGCTAGGATGTTACGCAGGTGGTCAAACGCATTGCGCTGGGTTTCATCAAATATAACAGGAACTTTTTTCGACATGTTTTTACTCACTGTCCCGTTTTCCCCTTTGAGAATATGAGTGAGAGGCCTGGCAATGGAGGCAAAATTCCTCACAAAGCTTCTGTAATAGCTCGCCAGGCCGAGGAAAGACCTAAGGCTAAACAGATTTTTGGGTTCGGGGAACTCTTGTATTGCCCTGACTTTTCAGGGTCTTTTTTCGTTAGTGACTATGAAGCCTAAGAATTCTACGCTTTCTTTAAAGAATTTAGTCTTTTCTCGTGCCACCTTAATGTTGGCCTCGAGCAGTCGCTTAAGCACTATATCGATGTGCTTAACATGTTCGGTTTCGTTTTCTGAAAATATAATGACGTCATCGACATAGACGTAACATATCTTGCCTATTTCTTCCCTCAGCACATCATCGATGGCTCTTTGGAATACCTGCTACCTGCGTTCTTTAATCCGAAAGGTAATCGGCAAAACTCGTATTTCCCTCCGTTAACTGAGAAAGAGGTTTTTTCCCGGTCCTTCTCGGCCATGTATATCTGGTGATACCCTGACCTTAAGTCTAGGGTAGTAAAGTATCTGGCTTTTCCCAAGTTCGCTAAAATCATGGGAATGCTTGGCATAGGGTAGCGGTCAGCAATTGTTTGTTCATTTAGTTTCCTAAAGTCGATTACCAAGCGCTTATTTTTGATGCCGTTATCGTCACTTCCTTTTTTGTCAACTACCCAAGCAGGGCTGTTGTATGGGAATCTGGAAGGCCTTATTATGCCATTGCTCAGCAGCTCCTTGATCTCGTTGTTAACAAAGTCTGCTGCCCCCATGGGATAGGGGTATAATTTGGAGTAGACGGGTTCGTCACTCTTAGTTCGAATAGTGGCGGTGACCGAGGTGTTGAAAGTTAGCGCCTCGTTAGAGGTCGAAAACACCTTTATTCTTTTCAGAATAACATTTTTAAATTCGGCTTTCACCGAATTTGGTACCACTATGTCATCAATTTTAGTGAAATTAACGTTTTCACAGTCAAAGAATTTGAGCTTTTCAGTGACGTTTGCGTATTTTATTACGCTGTCGCCTAAGTTCAATGCCACTCCTGCTCGCGTTAGCGAGTCGAAGCATATTATTGCATCGAACGTGCTCAGTGTGTCCAACAGGAAAAATGGGGCGCCTAACCCAAAAATGCGCATTATGGACTTGTTCTTGACGTCACTGGAGTCGTGAATAGATTTCACGGTAAAGGGGGTCTCGGCATTACATTTCTTAGCTCCTTTACGGGCTTAAGGTAATTCTTTGCCGCCCCCGTGTCGATAAGTATTTTTAGTGTTCTACCAGCCAACTGTCGTTCGATGAACGGCAGTCGGGAGCGTTCCCTAAAAAATGTAGCAGATCTTTAAGTTCATCGGAGTCGTTACCTTCTTCAATGCTGGCGACTTCCGCTTCAGCTGTGACGGAATACCCTGACTCTTCCTGCTCGTGGGATTGAGTTATATTATTAACACTCTGGCGTCTTTGTCCCGAATAACGCTGAGATGAATTCCGTCTTTTGTTGTTGCTATTATTCTGAGGCTTTCCCCAATTTGTTTCCTGCCTAGATTTGGCTGTCGAAGGGTCGATCTCCATAGGCTGCAATAAATGCGTGTAGGGCATCGTCCCTAACCTCTTATTTAAGATAGTTGCCGTGTCCGCACTATGTGACATAACTATTTTGTTCGTGACGAGCGTGAGTTTCCTCTCGACTTCGTCATAGTATGCCATAAGATCGGTATCACGTTGTTGAACCATCTCGAGATTTTGACGTAATACTCGTAGGGACGTTTTGTCCGCGTATGTGCAGTCCAGAGCCAGAATTGCATCGAAATTTAGTATATTATTATGTGACGTGAGGAGCGCTCGCGCGTTACCACAAATTTTGTTTTTAATAATTACCACTGCTTCATAGTGGGCCTCGCTGCCCTTGTATCTCTTGAATACCTCGTACGCATCTGATGCGGCCTGCCTCCAAGACACGTATTCATCGTGGCTGCCGCTAAAGGTTGGGAACGATTTCACAATATCTAACTTGACATCACACTTTATGCTGGGGTCCGGCGTTACCCTTTCATAAACTTCTACTTGGGGTGCCTGCACAGTTAACGAATTTCTGCCCGCCAGCGCTGCTCCTGTGCGGTTAGCGCGGCGTTGACGGCATTTGTTATGAGCGCTTGGACCATTTCTGCATTCATTTCTGATGAGTCTGGTTGTCTCACTGCGGGGCAAAATCCGATTTCCTCACTATCGTCACTGTCTACTTCTTGCTTCACTTCCCTATATTCCCAATTCATCGGCCGCAAATGAAGCTGAGTGAATTAATTGGCAGTAATATGGGTGGCGAATAAAGGTAAAATTTGCGTTTCGCGCACCGCTTTTAGTTGGCCAACACTTGTAGCTAAGTCAGGGTCTGGCGACGATGTACAATATTTTAGAGGAGTCACAACACAGTGGGCGAAGTATAACAAATTTGAGAGAAAATATAATAATAAACCCGCAGAATTTATATGTGTAAAACTTAGCAATCGTTTGCTGGAGTTGCTGCACAGAGAGTGGAGTCACAGAAAATTCGAGAAAACATCAAAAAAAAAAAAAAAACGCTGAGTTATACATCCCAAGAAAAATTCCAGTTGGGAAATGGTTGGAGCGAAGCACAGGCTTAGCAAACACACAGATACACTGGGCACAAAATTTCTACGTTTCTTTATTTAAAATTAGACACATGCAAATTAATAAATTCACAGAATACTCCAGGGGAAAGGTCGGGGCATAATCGCCACACAAAAATGCAAAGAAATATATATATCGGGATTTTACACTGTACGGAATTTTTACTGGCGAGGTATGCAGAACTCACAGCCACACTTTATTTATTCGTTTATTACAGTATCATGACCTGGTGCTATCTTAGTCGCACAGTCACTTACATTTTATGATCTTCAGGGTAGGTTCGAAGAGTAGTTGGGCGTCAGTTATTGGTAGAGAGGGAGGTTGGCAATAATATATCCCTCGCCGTTGTCTCCCAGTGTAGGTAGCCGGTTGGCTGTTGCTGGTTGTCCAGTGGGTGGCCAGTTGGCCGTCCTGTTTCTATGATGAAATAGGATGATTACGTTGGAAGGAGACTGTCCTTCAATACCGCTGGCCTAGAGACTCAGCCGGTATATTTTGTAATAAAAAGGTTTAACGGCTAAGTGCCGGAGTTTCGTTATATGAGCTTGTGCTCTTTATTAATTGAATATCAAATCAGAACTGAACTTAAGAACTAACAATAGCTCATGCATGACCAGATGCCCGTGGCAGACCGCTGACCATGCACATTTTGCAGAAGTCATACGATCGCTGCTAGCCAATGGGACAAAGCCACGGCCCATAAGGGCGCAATATGTTGGCTCAGCTCTCGGGCCAATTAGGGTGGACCCAATTTGGGGTGGACCATACATGAGTTGAGTAATAATTATAATATTAAATGCTTAATATTAATAAATTATGGGTAATAAAATGATTAATATTAATAGGAGGAATAAAAATAGGCCTGCTGATGCTAACCTGGGAGTTCGTTGTTAACTTGTACACTATATATAGGTTTGACCGTCCCTCCAGACGGGGAGGTGGAGTCTTAATTGCGGTTAGATCTACCCTCGAGTCGGAGGAGTTACTTTTGGACGATTCCCATAACTCGGAATTCGTATGTGTAAAGCTGTCTTTTTCCGACAGATCAGTTTATATTACGTGCTCCTATATTCCGCCATCTTCTGAATTCTCAGAATATCAGAATTATCTGTCCGCTATCCAGTCCATCTTGAATAAACTTTCTGACAGGGACCAATTGGTAGTTCTAGGTGATTTTAATATACCTGGCACAATGTGGTCCCCAGAAAAACAATCGAATATCCTTCTCCCTTTAGCACAACATGACTTTATTGACGGCTTGCTCGACTTATCGCTGTCGCAAGTTAATTATATTCCAAATTCTCTTGGTCGTTTTTTGGATCTATGTTTTGTAACAAGTCCTGAAAGTGTGTTTCTGTCCAGTACCTCTTACTCAACCTGAAGATCAATATCATCCTACTTTCGAGGTGAAAATCGACTTAGGTACGGTATTAAAAGTAAATTCAGAGAAGTCAACAAAGCGAATTCCCTGTTTTCGCAAGGCAAATTTTCGGAGGCTAAACAATTTTATAGCTGGCTTTAATTGGTCCGATCTTTACTCCTGCAACATAATGGCGGATGCGTTTAATATGTTTTATACCGCAATTAAATCATTTTTTGACTCTTGTGTTCCGATGTACTATCCGTCAATCTCAAAACCTCCTTGGTTTAATAAAGAGTTGACACACCTAAGAAATGTAAAGTCCAGACTCTATATGAAATTTAAAAATACCGGTTCTCAGTCCATCCTTTGTAAATATTTAAGCGCTCGGTTAAACTCGGTTAAATCGTGCTTAATACTCAGTGCTACAAAAATTATTTAAGCCGTTGTAAGTTCCGGTTTGCACAGGATCCGAAACAGTTTTATAATTTCGTTAGCACTAAGCGAAAAACAAGTTCTTACCCTTCCTCGCTATTTTTTGAAAACACTACGGTTACATCGGATCAGGCAATAGCCGATCTATTCGCCAAGTTTTTCAAACAACATATTCAACTTTACCTCATTCCGAACAGATTATGCGGTATCTAAGTCGAATCTAATATTTTGCCCCACTATAAACGAAAGCTCACTGCTTAACGATCTTCAGCGTGTTAAACCGGTCTATTCGCCAGGTCCCGATGGAATCCCTGGCTGTGTGCTCAGATTCTGTGCGGAAACCTTGTGCAAGCCTCTACTGAAACTGTTTACTTTATCTGTGGAATCTTCACAGTTTCCCCAAATATGGAAGGAATCTTTTGTGATTCCTCTTCATAAAAAAAGGAAGCAAACTGGATGCAAGCAATTTCTAAAATGTTATCACTCCTCATTTGCAGCACCTTTGTAGATGAATCATATCACCGTGTCAGCACGGTTTTATGAAACGAATATCAACAATGTCATCTACACTGACTTTAGTAAAGCATTTGACGCTGTTAATCATTACCTTCTAGTAAGGAAACTTGATCTATTAGGTTTCCCTGTTGATCTTCTAAATTGGATTTCAAGCTATCTGAATAGCAGGACGCAAAAAGTCCTCTTTAAAAATTCTCTGTCTGGTATTCTCCGAGTCACATCCGGTGTCCCACAAGGGAGCCATTTTGGTCCGCTTCTTTTTACCTTATTCATTAACGACCTCCCCTTAGTAATAAAACATTCGTGTGTACTTATGTACTCAGACGATCTTAAATTATGCCTCCAGCACAAGGACATTTCGCGCCATTTGGACTTACAATCCAATTTAGACAGCTTTCAAGTACGGTGCCGTGATAACGTATTAAACTTAAAGGGCTCCAAGTGTAAAGTTATTAGTTAATCGTCCTTAAATGTTCTTCCTTTTTGTCTTGCGGCGCCTCAATTGGGATGCAAACCGTATATTACCTCCTTATTCCAGTAGACTACTTTTAATTAATTTACCTACCCTAGCTAACCGTAGAACTATGCTTCGAGCAGTCTTTATTTGTAAGCTTATTCGTGGTGATGTTGAGAGTCCCGACTTGATTAGTGGGCTTAACTTTTCGGTTCGAAGTAGATTCACTAGAAACTATATACCACTTATCTTAAATCATTGTAGATCTAACTATGACCCTTACAAAGTATTATGTCCTGCCTATTATAGACTTTATACTATTATCTGTAATCTTGACTCTCTGCCGCTCTTAAAGCAATCAATTTTAACTTTTTTAGTACATATTTAGATCCTACTAACACTAATATTTATTACAGTCATTTTACATTATGTTCATTTCCTCGTCTCTGTTCTCTTCTCTATAACGCGTCTATCTTCTCGCGAATCGAGCAGTACGATAAACGGCAGCGCCCCTCGGTCTATTGGGCGGGAGGTGTGGCGGTGTAAAATAAAATAGAAAACGTATCCCCATTTCCAAATATTGTCCCGATAACCACATTCATAACTCCTCGCGGTATGTTCCGATGCAGGCGATTGATTGATGGTGTCAACGCTGCACCCGAAATTTTTCAAAGAAGACTTGAGGAGTTGAATTGCTCAAATAGAGGAATTGAGGTTGATCCGGAAAAAGTCGCAACAATTCTCTCATTCAGAAATCCAAAAAATAAAGAGGAGACTCGTAGTTGTTTGGGTCTTGGGCAAATTCATACCAGATTTAGCTGATCGTACCGAGCCTTTAAGGCGCTTGCTAAAAAAGGACTGCAAATTCGATTGGGGTGAAGCAGAGAGAAAATCTTTCGAAGGTCTCTTGTTTGGCCCAAAATATTAAACTTGTCATATTTCGATCCTAATAATAAAACTCAACTTATAGCGGAGCCGCGCTTGGACCCGTGCTAATACAGTTCACAGAAGACAACGAACTTAAAGCAATCTCGTTTGCTAGTCGAAGTTTATCGATCACAGATCACAAACCACTAGAAACAATATCTAAACCAACCTCGACACCATCAGACCGAATTGAAAGGTGACTCCTACGGATACAAGCATTCAAATTCAAAGTCATCGACAAGGCTGGTAAAGAAAATATTTCGGATGGTCTGTCTCGGATCTGCGAATTGTCATCAACAAACTTTTCCTGGCGAAGGAACGAGTACAATATCTTTCGGATCATCGAGCATTCTGTTCCTTTGAACATCAATGAACGTGATGAGGAAATCATCGACGCCATATCATGCCTGGAAAACGACACTTGGAATTCCTGTACTTCAAATAGCTATTATACATTTCGGTATGAGCTCTTGACCCTTGCGAAAATTATTCTAAAAAGTGTTGGAACTAGCGCACGAAGGACACCCGGGCGAGCCCGCTTCTTTTTACCTTATTCATTAACGACCTCCCCTTAATAATAAAACATTCGCGTGTACTTATGTACGCAGACGATCTTAAATTATACCTCCAGTACAAGGACACTTCTTGCCATTTGGACTTACAATCCGATCTAGACCGATTTCAAATATGGTGCCGTCATAACATATTTGACTTAAATGGCTCCAAGTGTAAAGTTATGACCTTTTGTCGTGCCAACCCAATACGCACGACTTACACTCAAAGTGGGTGCTCTCTGGACAGAATAACACGAGCTGATGATCTTGGTGTTCTTCTGGACCCAAAACTATAATTTTCTGATTATATTTCGTCTATTGTCAATAAGGTCAGGGGTGTGCTTGGTTTTATAAAAAGGTGGTCTAAGGAATTTGATGACCCTTACTTGACTAAAACCTTATTTATTTCGTTAGTCCGTCCGAATTTCGAGTACGGATCACCTGTTTGGAGTCCACAATACGCAGTCCACTCGGACCGCATTGAATCGGGCCAAAAAAATTTCTTACTTTTTGCCTTGCGGCGCCTAAATTGGGATGCAAACCATATATTACCTTCTTATTCCAGTAGACTAATTTTAATTAATTTACCATCCCTAGCTAACCGTAGAACTATGCTTGGAACAGTCTTTATTTGTAAGCTTATTCGTGGGGATATTGAGAGTCCCGATTTGATAAGTCGGCTTAACTTCTCGGTTCCAAGTAGATTCACTAGAAACTATATACCCCTTATCTTAAATCATTGTAGATATTAATATGAGTTGCATGACCCTTACAGAGTTTTATGTTCTGACTATAATAGACTTTATCCTATTATCTGTAATCTTGACTCTCTGCCGCTATTAAAGCAAACGATTTTATCTTTTCTATTACATAATTAGATCCTACTAACACTAATATTTAACATAGTTATTCCACATTATATTCATTTCCTCGTTCCTGTTCTCTTTTTTATATCGCGTCTATATATTCTCGCGAATCGAGCCGTACGATACACGGCAGCGCCCCTCGGTCGGTTGGGCGGAATGTGTGGCCGTGGGACCCGTGCAAATATAAAAAAAAAAAAAAAAAAAAAAAAAAAAAAATGCCTCATAGACACGGGAAGCCCCATTTCGATCATACAAATTAGTAAAGTACCTAAAGATGTTATTGAAGTACCAGTTTTAAGTTCATTTTACGGAATAAACAAAAGTTCCTTGAAAACATATGGAAAAATATTGTGTTTAGTTATGAAAAATTTGAATAAAATACACTTTAATTTAATAATAGTGGTAAACGGCGCCAAATTGGTCTACAAACCAGGCAAAGAAAATCTTGTTGCAGACGCGCTGTCTCGCCAAAAGATAAACGTTCTAAATGACGAACAGTCAGATGTAGCAACAATACACAGCGAACAGTCGCTAACTTACACTATTGACACAACGAACAACCCGGTAAACTGTTTCAGAAATCAAATAATAATCGAAGAAGGAAACAGTTTTTCGGTAGACACATTCATCTTGTTTAAAAGCATGGTGAGACACATAATAAGGATTTCTAAACGAGAAAATCTTCTTAATGCATTACAAGACGTGGTAAATGCTGAAGTAGTTAACGCAATACATTGCTCCCTACCGATCTTGGCATTTATCCAGCACCGATTGTTCCCAAGCACCACTTTCAAGCATGCGAAAAGGTTTGTGCAGGACATAACGGATGCAACTGAGCAGAGAGAAATTGTTATAACAGAGCTCATCGAGCAGCACAAGAAAACGTAAAGCAAATCTTGAGGGACTATTTTTTCCCTAAGATGCTACGGTTAGCAACAGAAACCACTTTGAACTGCAAGACCTGCTCAATGGCTAAATACAACGACATCCATCCAAACAAGCGGTAGCAGAAACACCTATACCTTCCTATGTGGGGGAAATCCTCCACATCGACATCTTTACAACAGATGGAACCCTTTTTCTTACGTGCATTGATAAATTTTCGAAATTTGCCACAGTGCAAACCATCGCATCGAGGGCTATTGTGGACGTAAAATCTCCCCTATTAAACATAATAAATTTCTTTCCAAAAATAAGAACCATTTACTGCGATAACGAAAGATCCTTAAATTCCGAGACCATTAAGACAATGTTGCTAAATCATTTTAATATAACCATTTCCAACGCCCCGTTTCTGCACAGCACCTCAAACGGTCAGGTAGAAAGGTTTCACAGTACCCTGGCAGAAATAGCCAGATGATTAAAGCTGGAAACTGGCCTAAATGACACAACCGAATTGATTCTGTTGGCAACCAACAAGTACAACAATTCAATTCACTCAGTAACTAATGAAAAACCGATAGAAATTATCCACTCGAAGTCTGCGGGATTCGAAGGAAAAATCTGCAGAAAAATTAAACAAGCACAGGAAAAGACCCTTGATCAAGTAAATAAAGATAGAACCTACAAGGACTATCAAGTTGGCGAAAAGGTGTTCTTAAAAACCAACAACAACAACCAACTGAAGGTCATTGCCGGTACCCCCGACTTTAACGACTGGGAAGAAATAAAATTCAACCAAGAGCAGTTAATAAGAACAGAGGAAAGCCAAACAGAATTAAATATTAAATTCCAAACACGATTGAATGAACTTGCAACAGCAATAAACCAAATTTCTAAAACTGAAACAGATAAAGAAACACACTTACTAGAGATCATTTTAGCTAAAAATATAATTGTTATTACAGATTTAGAAAATATTCTTATGGGCTTAACCCTAGCAAAACTAAACATTGTAAGTCCATCAATTTTAGACGAAACCGATATTGGCGAATTTAGAGACAGACAGCCTATTGACATTAGTCTAATAGAGCTACTAGAAGTATCTAGCATAAGCGTATTCCAAAACTCAGAAATTTTACACTTTTTAATTAAATTCCCTAACCCTAAGATTAAATGTAAGAAAATTACAATCTTCCCGGTCCAGCACAACAACAAGATCTTGAACTTCGACGACGGAAATCTGGTGGCGGAATGCAGATCCCGGAACATCAACATCGGGAACTGCAAGGCGACGGTCGGCGCCACTTTCTGCAAAGAACTGCAGAATGACACTTGCGCTCAGCTGATAATCTCCGGGGCCTTTGCACACTGTTCTACACTTCCCGGCCACCTGGATTCGGTGACCATTGTGGATCTCGGCACACTCATTGTGAATGATGCCAACGTGACCATATCCGACAGCCAAGAGAAAGACCAGAAAGTGTCGTGTACCTACCTGGTAACATACACCGAAAAGGTAGCCCTCAATGGGACTTGGTACATTAATCAGCTAGGAAATTCAGAAAAAAAACGTGCTGTGTCGGTCATCGCCGTTGTAATCGTCACGTCTTATCAGAATAGGTTAAGCCTTCCACTTCTCCACGAAGTAAGTCTGAGGAACCTTCACCACATCGGGACTCTTAGAGAGAAACTCACCTTGGGGTCCCTCCTCGGCAATTCCTTCGCCATACTTGCTGCCTTCCTATTGTGCTCCACCATTTGGTTGAGCTACCACCACCTAAAGACCGGGAGCCACACAAAGCCAGGAGCTAACAGTGATGTGGAGCAAGTGGGTCACCGGGACGGCGACCTCTTAAAAGGCGGAAAAGTTAACACATGCAGTTCTCACGGAGTGAAACTGCTGAATTGCAGGCCATATTCGGTTGTCTGCACGCGCACTAAACAAACTGCTGATCGCGTACTCCAGGTGCATTTGCCCGGAGCCCGCACGGATCGGCCTGATGCAGAAGTGCTGACCTGGCCTTCTGCCAGCAGTTCTGCTGCGGACCAGAGGCCTGGAGTTGAACCGGGACCGAATTCTTAAGTTAGTTTTAAATCATACTCCGAGGCTTACGCCTTGTAATTATAAATACCCAAATATTGTGACCCTCGCCCTAACGGGAGAGTGGTAAATAAATATAACTAAAATAAACCAACGACTTATAATTTGCATATTCGAAACGCGTATTGCTACCAACGGAGCAGTTGGTCGCTGAGCTGATATCGATGTTTGGTGAGAGAAAATCAAAATTAGAGGCAGGACGAAAATTTGAGGACCGAAAATGGGCAGCGGGCGAAAACTTTGTTGTTTATGTTTGATGCTTCCACATGGAATAAATATGGACGAGGAAGAATTGGTGGCACTGCTCATTGAATGCATTCCGAATCAAATGCTACGCAACCAAGCCCGTATTCAATGCTTTGCAGATATCCAGCACATGAAGCGGGTATTTGCGGAAGTGAAACTACCGAAAATAGATGAAGCAGACAACAAGGCGGCATCGGTGAAGAAGAATAGCAGCATACTCCTGTCTTGTTTCAATTGCAACTCGAAGGGACAAATTGGCCAGGAGTGCAGGAAGCCAAAGCGTGAAAAAGGATTGTGCTATGCCTTTGGTGAGATGGGGCACTTTGCAGCAAAGTGCCTGAAAAACAAGAATGGGGATGGAAACAATTACGTAAGATATTTTGAAATTCATTTTATGAACAATTCTAAGAGAAAATTGATTACAGCATGCCTCATAGACACAGGAAGCCCCTTTCGTTCATTAAAATTAGCAAAGTACCAAAAGATGTTATTGAATTACCAATTTCATTTTGCGAATTAAACAAAAGTTCCTTGAAAACTTGAGGAAAAATATTGTTTTACATTATGAAAAATTTGAAAAAAAATACATTTTAATTTTATTCTGGCAAACGAGTCTATGAGTCATGATGTAGTATTGGGAAGAGACTTTATGGAAGCATGCAACTTATGCTTGAATCTGGACACCTTGAAAATGATTACAGTGGATAAAATTGGAAATCGATGTAACAAGAAAAACGATAAAATGTTAGAAGAAACAAATATGTACAACAATAGTAAAACAGTTAGCGATAGTGTTAGTCAAGGTAGTAGTAAAAGTCAAATGATTAGTGACAAGGTTAAAAATAAATTAGAGAAAGCTGTCAATGCTGAAATAAGCACAGCGGAGAGGGAAATGCTTGAAATTAATGTAATAGATGACTCAATTGATTACAAAATAGGTGATCAGGTGGATCATAATATGAAATGTCAATTTATTGAGTTGGTAGAAAACTGTTATGTTAATAAAGAAAGACCGAATGAACCGGAGATTCGGTGTGAAATACAATTAAGATTAAATGACCCAAAACCGTTTAGTTCTTCTCCTAGAAGAACTAGAAACTATATACCACTTATCTTAAATCATTGTAGATCTAACTATGACCCTTACAAAGTATTATGTCCTGCCTATTATAGACTTTATACTATTATCTGTAATCTTGACTCTCTGCCGCTCTTAAAGCAATCAATTTTAACTTTTTTAGTACATATTTAGATCCTACTAACACTAATATTTATTACAGTCATTTTACATTATGTTCATTTCCTCGTCTCTGTTCTCTTCTCTATAACGCGTCTATCTTCTCGCGAATCGAGCAGTACGATAAACGGCAGCGCCCCTCGGTCTATTGGGCGGGAGGTGTGGCGGTGTAAAATAAAATAGAAAACGTATCCCCATTTCCAAATATTGTCCCGATAACCACATTCATAACTCCTCGCGGTATGTTCCGATGCAGGCGATTGATTGATGGTGTCAACGCTGCACCCGAAATTTTTCAAAGAAGACTTGAGGAGTTGAATTGCTCAAATAGAGGAATTGAGGTTGATCCGGAAAAAGTCGCAACAATTCTCTCATTCAGAAATCCAAAAAATAAAGAGGAGACTCGTAGTTGTTTGGGTCTTGGGCAAATTCATACCAGATTTAGCTGATCGTACCGAGCCTTTAAGGCGCTTGCTAAAAAAGGACTGCAAATTCGATTGGGGTGAAGCAGAGAGAAAATCTTTCGAAGGTCTCTTGTTTGGCCCAAAATATTAAACTTGTCATATTTCGATCCTAATAATAAAACTCAACTTATAGCGGAGCCGCGCTTGGACCCGTGCTAATACAGTTCACAGAAGACAACGAACTTAAAGCAATCTCGTTTGCTAGTCGAAGTTTATCGATCACAGATCACAAACCACTAGAAACAATATCTAAACCAACCTCGACACCATCAGACCGAATTGAAAGGTGACTCCTACGGATACAAGCATTCAAATTCAAAGTCATCGACAAGGCTGGTAAAGAAAATATTTCGGATGGTCTGTCTCGGATCTGCGAATTGTCATCAACAAACTTTTCCTGGCGAAGGAACGAGTACAATATCTTTCGGATCATCGAGCATTCTGTTCCTTTGAACATCAATGAACGTGATGAGGAAATCATCGACGCCATATCATGCCTGGAAAACGACACTTGGAATTCCTGTACTTCAAATAGCTATTATACATTTCGGTATGAGCTCTTGACCCTTGCGAAAATTATTCTAAAAAGTGTTGGAACTAGCGCACGAAGGACACCCGGGCGAGCCCGCTTCTTTTTACCTTATTCATTAACGACCTCCCCTTAATAATAAAACATTCGCGTGTACTTATGTACGCAGACGATCTTAAATTATACCTCCAGTACAAGGACACTTCTTGCCATTTGGACTTACAATCCGATCTAGACCGATTTCAAATATGGTGCCGTCATAACATATTTGACTTAAATGGCTCCAAGTGTAAAGTTATGACCTTTTGTCGTGCCAACCCAATACGCACGACTTACACTCAAAGTGGGTGCTCTCTGGACAGAATAACACGAGCTGATGATCTTGGTGTTCTTCTGGACCCAAAACTATAATTTTCTGATTATATTTCGTCTATTGTCAATAAGGTCAGGGGTGTGCTTGGTTTTATAAAAAGGTGGTCTAAGGAATTTGATGACCCTTACTTGACTAAAACCTTATTTATTTCGTTAGTCCGTCCGAATTTCGAGTACGGATCACCTGTTTGGAGTCCACAATACGCAGTCCACTCGGACCGCATTGAATCGGGCCAAAAAAATTTCTTACTTTTTGCCTTGCGGCGCCTAAATTGGGATGCAAACCATATATTACCTTCTTATTCCAGTAGACTAATTTTAATTAATTTACCATCCCTAGCTAACCGTAGAACTATGCTTGGAACAGTCTTTATTTGTAAGCTTATTCGTGGGGATATTGAGAGTCCCGATTTGATAAGTCGGCTTAACTTCTCGGTTCCAAGTAGATTCACTAGAAACTATATACCCCTTATCTTAAATCATTGTAGATATTAATATGAGTTGCATGACCCTTACAGAGTTTTATGTTCTGACTATAATAGACTTTATCCTATTATCTGTAATCTTGACTCTCTGCCGCTATTAAAGCAAACGATTTTATCTTTTCTATTACATAATTAGATCCTACTAACACTAATATTTAACATAGTTATTCCACATTATATTCATTTCCTCGTTCCTGTTCTCTTTTTTATATCGCGTCTATATATTCTCGCGAATCGAGCCGTACGATACACGGCAGCGCCCCTCGGTCGGTTGGGCGGAATGTGTGGCCGTGGGACCCGTGCAAATATAAAAAAAAAAAAAAAAAAAAAAAAAAAAATGCCTCATAGACACGGGAAGCCCCATTTCGATCATACAAATTAGTAAAGTACCTAAAGATGTTATTGAAGTACCAGTTTTAAGTTCATTTTACGGAATAAACAAAAGTTCCTTGAAAACATATGGAAAAATATTGTGTTTAGTTATGAAAAATTTGAATAAAATACACTTTAATTTAATAATAGTGGTAAACGGCGCCAAATTGGTCTACAAACCAGGCAAAGAAAATCTTGTTGCAGACGCGCTGTCTCGCCAAAAGATAAACGTTCTAAATGACGAACAGTCAGATGTAGCAACAATACACAGCGAACAGTCGCTAACTTACACTATTGACACAACGAACAACCCGGTAAACTGTTTCAGAAATCAAATAATAATCGAAGAAGGAAACAGTTTTTCGGTAGACACATTCATCTTGTTTAAAAGCATGGTGAGACACATAATAAGGATTTCTAAACGAGAAAATCTTCTTAATGCATTACAAGACGTGGTAAATGCTGAAGTAGTTAACGCAATACATTGCTCCCTACCGATCTTGGCATTTATCCAGCACCGATTGTTCCCAAGCACCACTTTCAAGCATGCGAAAAGGTTTGTGCAGGACATAACGGATGCAACTGAGCAGAGAGAAATTGTTATAACAGAGCTCATCGAGCAGCACAAGAAAACGTAAAGCAAATCTTGAGGGACTATTTTTTCCCTAAGATGCTACGGTTAGCAACAGAAACCACTTTGAACTGCAAGACCTGCTCAATGGCTAAATACAACGACATCCATCCAAACAAGCGGTAGCAGAAACACCTATACCTTCCTATGTGGGGGAAATCCTCCACATCGACATCTTTACAACAGATGGAACCCTTTTTCTTACGTGCATTGATAAATTTTCGAAATTTGCCACAGTGCAAACCATCGCATCGAGGGCTATTGTGGACGTAAAATCTCCCCTATTAAACATAATAAATTTCTTTCCAAAAATAAGAACCATTTACTGCGATAACGAAAGATCCTTAAATTCCGAGACCATTAAGACAATGTTGCTAAATCATTTTAATATAACCATTTCCAACGCCCCGTTTCTGCACAGCACCTCAAACGGTCAGGTAGAAAGGTTTCACAGTACCCTGGCAGAAATAGCCAGATGATTAAAGCTGGAAACTGGCCTAAATGACACAACCGAATTGATTCTGTTGGCAACCAACAAGTACAACAATTCAATTCACTCAGTAACTAATGAAAAACCGATAGAAATTATCCACTCGAAGTCTGCGGGATTCGAAGGAAAAATCTGCAGAAAAATTAAACAAGCACAGGAAAAGACCCTTGATCAAGTAAATAAAGATAGAACCTACAAGGACTATCAAGTTGGCGAAAAGGTGTTCTTAAAAACCAACAACAACAACCAACTGAAGGTCATTGCCGGTACCCCCGACTTTAACGACTGGGAAGAAATAAAATTCAACCAAGAGCAGTTAATAAGAACAGAGGAAAGCCAAACAGAATTAAATATTAAATTCCAAACACGATTGAATGAACTTGCAACAGCAATAAACCAAATTTCTAAAACTGAAACAGATAAAGAAACACACTTACTAGAGATCATTTTAGCTAAAAATATAATTGTTATTACAGATTTAGAAAATATTCTTATGGGCTTAACCCTAGCAAAACTAAACATTGTAAGTCCATCAATTTTAGACGAAACCGATATTGGCGAATTTAGAGACAGACAGCCTATTGACATTAGTCTAATAGAGCTACTAGAAGTATCTAGCATAAGCGTATTCCAAAACTCAGAAATTTTACACTTTTTAATTAAATTCCCTAACCCTAAGATTAAATGTAAGAAAATTACAATCTTCCCGGTCCAGCACAACAACAAGATCTTGAACTTCGACGACGGAAATCTGGTGGCGGAATGCAGATCCCGGAACATCAACATCGGGAACTGCAAGGCGACGGTCGGCGCCACTTTCTGCAAAGAACTGCAGAATGACACTTGCGCTCAGCTGATAATCTCCGGGGCCTTTGCACACTGTTCTACACTTCCCGGCCACCTGGATTCGGTGACCATTGTGGATCTCGGCACACTCATTGTGAATGATGCCAACGTGACCATATCCGACAGCCAAGAGAAAGACCAGAAAGTGTCGTGTACCTACCTGGTAACATACACCGAAAAGGTAGCCCTCAATGGGACTTGGTACATTAATCAGCTAGGAAATTCAGAAAAAAAACGTGCTGTGTCGGTCATCGCCGTTGTAATCGTCACGTCTTATCAGAATAGGTTAAGCCTTCCACTTCTCCACGAAGTAAGTCTGAGGAACCTTCACCACATCGGGACTCTTAGAGAGAAACTCACCTTGGGGTCCCTCCTCGGCAATTCCTTCGCCATACTTGCTGCCTTCCTATTGTGCTCCACCATTTGGTTGAGCTACCACCACCTAAAGACCGGGAGCCACACAAAGCCAGGAGCTAACAGTGATGTGGAGCAAGTGGGTCACCGGGACGGCGACCTCTTAAAAGGCGGAAAAGTTAACACATGCAGTTCTCACGGAGTGAAACTGCTGAATTGCAGGCCATATTCGGTTGTCTGCACGCGCACTAAACAAACTGCTGATCGCGTACTCCAGGTGCATTTGCCCGGAGCCCGCACGGATCGGCCTGATGCAGAAGTGCTGACCTGGCCTTCTGCCAGCAGTTCTGCTGCGGACCAGAGGCCTGGAGTTGAACCGGGACCGAATTCTTAAGTTAGTTTTAAATCATACTCCGAGGCTTACGCCTTGTAATTATAAATACCCAAATATTGTGACCCTCGCCCTAACGGGAGAGTGGTAAATAAATATAACTAAAATAAACCAACGACTTATAATTTGCATATTCGAAACGCGTATTGCTACCAACGGAGCAGTTGGTCGCTGAGCTGATATCGATGTTTGGTGAGAGAAAATCAAAATTAGAGGCAGGACGAAAATTTGAGGACCGAAAATGGGCAGCGGGCGAAAACTTTGTTGTTTATGTTTGATGCTTCCACATGGAATAAATATGGACGAGGAAGAATTGGTGGCACTGCTCATTGAATGCATTCCGAATCAAATGCTACGCAACCAAGCCCGTATTCAATGCTTTGCAGATATCCAGCACATGAAGCGGGTATTTGCGGAAGTGAAACTACCGAAAATAGATGAAGCAGACAACAAGGCGGCATCGGTGAAGAAGAATAGCAGCATACTCCTGTCTTGTTTCAATTGCAACTCGAAGGGACAAATTGGCCAGGAGTGCAGGAAGCCAAAGCGTGAAAAAGGATTGTGCTATGCCTTTGGTGAGATGGGGCACTTTGCAGCAAAGTGCCTGAAAAACAAGAATGGGGATGAAAACAATTACGTAAGATATTTTGAAATTCATTTTATGAACAATTCTAAGAGAAAATTGATTACAGCATGCCTCATAGACACAGGAAGCCCCTTTCGTTCATTAAAATTAGCAAAGTACCAAAAGATGTTATTGAATTACCAATTTCATTTTGCGAATTAAACAAAAGTTCCTTGAAAACTTGAGGAAAAATATTGTTTTACATTATGAAAAATTTGAAAAAAAATACATTTTAATTTTATTCTGGCAAACGAGTCTATGAGTCATGATGTAGTATTGGGAAGAGACTTTATGGAAGCATGCAACTTATGCTTGAATCTGGACACCTTGAAAATGATTACAGTGGATAAAATTGGAAATCGATGTAACAAGAAAAACGATAAAATGTTAGAAGAAACAAATATGTACAACAATAGTAAAACAGTTAGCGATAGTGTTAGTCAAGGTAGTAGTAAAAGTCAAATGATTAGTGACAAGGTTAAAAATAAATTAGAGAAAGCTGTCAATGCTGAAATAAGCACAGCGGAGAGGGAAATGCTTGAAATTAATGTAATAGATGACTCAATTGATTACAAAATAGGTGATCAGGTGGATCATAATATGAAATGTCAATTTATTGAGTTGGTAGAAAACTGTTATGTTAATAAAGAAAGACCGAATGAACCGGAGATTCGGTGTGAAATACAATTAAGATTAAATGACCCAAAACCGTTTAGTTCTTCTCCTAGAAGATTAGAATATACTGAAAAAGAAAAGCTGCAGATTATCTTAGATGAGTATCTAAAAAACGGAATTATTAAACCGAGTGATTCAGAGTATGCATCTCCGATAGTGTTAGTGAAAAAGAAAACAGGAGACCTAAGATTATGTGTTGATTACAGAAAACTTAACAAAACAATGGTCAAAGATAATTATCCATTACCATTGATTGATGATTTGTTGGATAGATTAGTAAATAAAACGATATTCTCGAAGTTAGATCTTAAACATGGCTACTTTCATGTTTTTGTTAATAAGGAATCAATGAAATATATGTCGCATTACGAATGTATTTTGACCACTGTACGTGTCTGTCATATTATTAGCATGGTTTGACCACTGTGCTTGCAAGACGCAGCTGCGCAATGAGCTTGGTATATTGTGAGGACATTCTTAGAATTTGACTACAACGTAGAATATGACTGGCGCCAAAGTACCGTTACGAGTGAGGCGACAGCGTTGTCGCGCTGTCGCCAAGTGTAGTCCAGCTAGCGTGTGTAAAGGATAGATCGATGCGTAGAAAATACGATCAGTTGCATACAGACAGTCGCGCACGCCGGTTGGAATTCGCTTCACTCGAAAGGTTTATTTGCTAATATGGAAGATCAGGAGCAAGAAAATGCCAACGCTGCGACATCAGAAGTGGGATCTGCTTTGCCTACAAATATCACCGATGCATACCTGGCAGCTTTACAAGTGCAAAACAACAACCTATTGGAGATCATCAAAAATATGCAGACACCAAAGGCATCGGCAACTGATGAAAAGGGAAAACATATAACTCTCCCAAAGTTTCATCCTGAGGGACCTGGTGCAGATGCCTCCGCTTGGTGTACAACAGTGGATCTTATTTTTGCTGATAAAATGTCCGAAGGTAGCAGCCTGATGATAACTTTAAGTAAGGCGCTAGAGGGAAGTGCATCACAATGGCTGTCCCAAATATGCTTTGCTGGCATCACATGGCCACAATTTAAAGAACTCTTCGTTCAACGCTTCGTTGGCATCGAAACGTCTGCTGCCACAATGATGAAAATTTTGAACGGGCGACCAAAATCTGGAGAAAGTTACACCGAATATGGAAGCCGAATCGTCACCTTACTTATGTCCAAATTTAAATCTATTGATCTGGAGGAAATTGCGGTTTCACTTACTCTGGCTCACATGGCACAAATTGATGACAAATTGTCGCGCTGGGTTTTTACAAACAATATTAAAACTCGAAATGACATGCAACAACAACTACAAGCGCACACTTTTAAAAAACGGAACCTTGATGACGACGCATCTACAACAGACCCGGAGCGTAAAAAGTCTAAGTATCTCTCTCAAGTGGAATGCAATTATTGTGGAAAGACTGGACATAAATTTGCTGAATGTCGTGCTCGGCAGAGGTCACAAAATCAAAGTCACAACGGAAGTTCAACGCAAGGATCAAAAGACCGATTAACAGTCAAATGTTTCAACTGCGACGAGCTTGGGCACTTCGCATCCGCCTGTCCAAAAGGACGATCACGAGGAAACGACCAAGTAACCGAGAAACGTGTTGGTATCTGTACTGTAGCTCCACCATCAGGAATATTGTGAAGTTCAACCGGTGAGTCCGTTCCATACTTTTTTGATTCCTTATTGAAAGAGGGATTAGCGGATGTGTAAAGACGGACGTAAAGATTTGTAATTTTAATTTTATAAATAAATCAGATTCAATATAAGAAATAAGATTCAATGTAGGCGACCATGTCTTGCTCAAGAGTGAAGAGTGGCATCAAACAAAGCTAAACCCAAGGTTTGGGGCCATATGTAATGGCGGAAAAGCTTGATGGTGACCGATATGTGTTGAGATCTTTGACAAGCAAGAGAACGTATAGTAGGCCCACGAATAGTTATGGTCGATGCCTGTTGAGGTAGACGCAGACCAATGCGAGAGATCGCCGACTGAGGCACTCGTAGAGATCAATGTGAGAGATCGCCGACTGAGGCACTCGTAGAGACCAATGTGAGAGATCGCCGACTGAGGCACTCGTAGAGACCACTGCGAGAGATCGCCGACTGAGGCACTCGTAGAGACCATAGACTCTGAGTTAAGTATTCACAAGGCTACAGCTATGAGGGTCCGGAGGGACCATGACGCATGAGGATGCGTGAGATCGTTGCCAGGAGTGCAGCAAGAGCCTGACAGTGTGACATAATAGAGAAACTGAAGACCGCACCATAGCAGAAGAGACTTGTTATGGCGGGGGTCGTTTGTGTAAAAGGAACTACACAAAATATAAGTTCAGTTTGTGTAAAAGGAACTACACAAAATATAAGTTCAGTTTGTGTAAAAGGAACTACACAAAATATAAGTTCAGTTTGTGTAAAAGGAACTACACAAAATATAAGTTCAGTTTGTGTAAAAGGAACTACACAAAATATAAGTTCAGTTTGTGTAAAAGGAACTACACAAAATATAAGTTAATTATGTGTAAAAGGAACTACACTAAAGATAGGTTTATTATGTGTAAAAGGAACTACACAAAAGATAAGTTAATTATTTGTAGAAGGAACTACAAAATATGTTTGATTTGAAAGATTAAGAGAAAAATGTGTTAAAGGAATTACACGAGTGGTATGATTTGTTAAATTTGAGTTGTGTTACGAAAATTTAAGTAATTTAGTCATGTTATGATAAGACTAAAGTTGAAACTAATTTGAATCAGAAAAGGATTGAATGGAAATAATTCTTTGAAATATCCAGGGAGTCTTTGAATCCTGAAGTGTTATCACTTATGTGGTAGATTTAAGACAACACACGAGGACGTGTATTATGTCAGGAAGGCCGTGTCGCATTACGAATGTATTTTGACCACTGTACGTGTCTGTCATATTATTAGCATGGTTTGACCACTGTGCTTGCAAGACGCAGCTGCGCAATGAGCTTGGTATATTGTGAGGACATTCTTAGAATTTGACTACAACGTAGAATATGACTGGCGCCAAAGTACCGTTACGAGTGAGGCGACAGCGTTGTCGCGCTGTCGCCAAGTGTAGTCCAGCTAGCGTGTGTAAAGGATAGATCGATGCGTAGAAAATACAATCAGTTGCATACAGACAGTCGCGCACGCCGGTTGGAATTCGCTTCACTCGAAAGGTTTATTTGCTAATATGGAAGATCAGGAGCAAGAAAATGCCAACGCTGCGACATATACATCTTTTATGACGCCTTTAGGACAGGCTGAAAAATGCACCGGCGGTCTTTCAGAGATTTATTAATAGAATTTTCGAGGATATGATAAGGCAGGATAAAGTTATTATATATATGGATGACATTATGATAGCTAGCAAAGGAATTAAGTAACATATGGAAGTACTTAGGGAAGTTTTTGACAGGTTGACGAGGAAAAAATTAGAGCTGAGAATGGATAAATGTGAGTTTCTGCAATCGAGTGTACAATATTTAGAATTTTTAATAACAAGTAAGGGAATACAGGCCAATGACAAGGGAATAGAAGCAATTAGAGATTTTCCAGTACCAGATAAGGTGCATGATGTCAGAAGCTTTTTAGGATTGTGTTCATATTTTAGAAGATTAATTAAGGGTTTTTCAACGATTGCAAAACCTTTATATGACTTATTGAAGAAAGGCAAAGAATTTTCGTTTGAAGAAAAAGAGTTAGAATGTTTTGAGACACTTAAGAAAAAGTTAGTGGAAGCTCCAGTGTTAGGGTTATATTGTTATAAGGATGAAATAGAGTCACATACAGATGCAAGTGCACAAGGCTTTGGTGCAGTGTTATTGCAAAAGAAAGAGGATATGAAATGGCACCCTATATTTTATTACTCGAAAGCCACAACAAAGGATGAGGCCAAATATCATAGTTTTGAACTTGAAACATTGGCCATCCTGTATGCATTAAGAAGATTTAAAATCTATGTACAGGGAAAGAGATTTAAAATTGTTACGGATTGCAACGCATTAACTCTAACGTTAAATAGAGTAGAATTAAATCCTAGGATTGCAAGGTGGGCATTAGAACTATTAGAGTACGATTTTGAGTTAGTTCATAAAGCAGGAAAGCATATGCAGCATGTGGATGCATTGAGCAGAAATACGAACATATTAGTGATAGAAACTAATAGTTTTGAAGATAATTTAATTATTTGTCAAGCAAAAGATGAAAAGTTGAAAGATATTAAGAAAAAGTTAGAGAAAACGGAAGATAAAATTTTTGAAATGAGAAATGGTGTACAGTTGCGGTAACAATAATAGCACCAAAAGCACATTTCGTGTTTGCCCCAGCGTTTCTCTATTTTCTGACATTTTTTCATCATTTTTTCCACTAATCTTAAATACTACAATGATTTTCAATCGAAATAATAAAATTGGTAACAGATCTAATGGATATTTTAAAAATAATTGGTAAAACAAAAAAAAACCTCCAAATTTAGGCGGTAACAAAAATAGCACTGTTTCTCGTATTTTGCTAAAACTAACTAAAAAAATAAAATAAGAGTTCAACAAATGGATTATATCTTAAGAACTATGTTTAAAGAATCTTAATATTTGGTTGCGTGACCATTGTAGGCAATGACAGCCACGCATCCTCTTGGCATGGAGTCCACCAAGTCCTGGTACCGTTTTTGAGGAATTTTGCTCCATGAATCCTTGATCCTCGATCCCCCATGAATCCAAAGTTCCTCGTTATGGTTGGGTTTGGCTTCAGAAACCTTTTTTTCACGTCCGCACAAAGTTTTTCGATTGGATTCAAGTCGGGTGACTGAGCAGGCCATTTCATTCCTCGGATCGATTTCTGCTCAAACCACTTTCGAGCCTTCTTCCTCGTGTGTTTTGGGTCGTTATCCTGTTGAAATGTCCAAAAAAAATGGCATTTCATCCTCGGCATATGTCGCCATCACATTTTCCGGGATATCTGTGTAAATGTGCTGATCCATGATGCCTTGAATCATATGAATCGGATCTACTCCATAGTATGAAAAGCACGCCCATACCATGATGTTGGATCCCCCGTGATTTACCGTCTTAAAGGTGAAGCGAGGATTATATTCAGCTCAGGGTGGACGCCGAACATAAGACCGAGAGCCTTTCCCACCAAAAAAAAACAATTTTGCTCTCATCTGACCACAAAATGTGGCGCCCCTTCTCCACAGGCCAGTCCTTGCGTATCTTGGCATATAAGATTCGCTTTGCCACATGCTTCGCAGTCAGAAGCGGGACTTTTCTGGGACTGCACACATTATGGTTGTTTTGTCTAAAGTGTTTGCGAACTGTTTCCACGCTTTCAGCTATCTGAAGCTCCTTCTTCAGTTTCGTCGCCGGCTTAAAAGGCTCCTTCTTGCTTTGCCGAACCAAGCGCTTGATCTCCACGTTGGACATAGAGGGCTTTCTTCCACGTTTTTCGTTATTTTCGACAAACAGAAGTGCGTTGCGGATCATTTTGTTTGAAAAACCAACAAACCGTCCCATTTTAGCGTAGGTTTTACCTTCAGAGATCATGTTTTTAATCAAATTCCTTTTTTCGACGGTAGAATGCTTTCCCCGACCCATAACTAGAGAATTTTTGGTCTTCTTTTGAAAAAAATTCAATTAAAACCTTTAATGCAACTCCTTTTTTCAAAATATGTCGAAAAAAAACCCAAAGCAATCACTCCTATTAATTTTATTCAGCAAAAACGTGGTCAGTGCTATTTTTGTTACCGCCTCATTTAGCGCCCTTTTGCAGAAAGTGCCCAAAAACAAAAAGAACCGTTACATTGAGAGAGTCAAAATTTCTTGCTTAGAGAGACAACATATGGTACTTATTATTCATGCAATCAGACTTTTAAAAAAATAAACATTCAATACCTATTTTTAGGAAATCAACTTTCCACCTGCAGTAGTGCTATTATTTTAACCGCAGCTGTACTTTATAGGAAGGCAAATGGTGGAAGATTGTTGTTTTGTGTACCAGAAGAAATGGAAGAAAAAATTTTATATAAATATCACAATGAATTAGGTCACTTAGGGAGAGATAAGGTTATCGATGCTATTGTTAAGACTTATTGGTTTTCGAATATGAAAGAAAAAGTTGTTAGACATATAGGAAATTGTTTGAGATGTGTGGCATTTTCACCGAAGTCGGGAAAAGAAGAAGGAATGCTGCATAGCATCCCAAAGGGAAACGTGCCGTTTGAGATAATACATATCGATCATTATGGACCGGTAGATAAGATGAGATAAGATAAGATGAAGACGTAGAATTTTCTCTGAATAATACAAAACAAAGAAGATGTTGTTCGGAATTGAACAAAAGAAAAAGTTGTTGATGAATTAAGACAAAAATTAGAAGAGTTAGATAATGTTAGTGAAATTAGAGACCTGAAAGAAATTAGAAGAAAAGGATCGGAATCGCAATTAAAAGCACAGAGGTATAATGAAAAAAGATATAATAATAAGAAAAAAGAAAGTATGCAGTAGGAGATTACATTATGGTTAAGAATTTCGATAGTACAGGAGGAGTTGCTAGAAAGCTAATACCTAAACATAAGGGTCCATATGTAATAGAGAAGGTATTGAGAAGGAATGATAGGTTTTTAATTAAAGATGTTGAAGGTTTTCAATTGGCGCGCAATCCATATCAAGGTGTCTGGAGTAGTCAAAATATTAAACATTGGATAGGGAGTAGAAAGTAAATTTGTATAATTAAAGATAAGAAAAGTAAAAAAAAAAATATTTTAAGTAAATAGCGACTAAGAACAATGTAATAAGTATAAGTTCAAAATTTCGACAAGATCAGGTGATCTTAAATGTCAGGATGGTCGAATTGTAGTAGGCTAGAGGTACGCATACAAGTTATCCAACCCATGAACATAGCTCCCTTCCACAGTTTATAAACAAATTTCAATTCTCAATCTCGTCGGCATTTCCTTTGTCTTTGTTTTTGTCATTGCCTTTGCCAGCACTCAGCTACCCGCTAGCATAAGCAACCCAAACTTAACGTAAACACAGCTTCCGCTTGGAGACCAAGCCACGGCCGACTTATTGCGCATCAATCAAAAACTGCATCGATCAGCATAATTGAATTTCACAATGCAGTGGAATAATTTCAGCATAAAGCTTTTATCGAAAGTTTGGTGATTTTCCAAAAGAAAAGCTTCTGGCCGAGGTTGATTGGACTTAGACTGGACTTAGACTTAGACTGGACTTAGGACTTAGAATTTGAAGATCAGTCTGAAACGGGACGAGATCGTCAACAGCTCGAAGCTAAAGATAAGCTACCAACAAAGTGTCTCGTAATAGTATAAGTGAACAAGTTTATCACCGAATAAATGTTAAATAATCTATATATATATAAATGAAACCCGTTTCGCGTTGTCACGGCATCACGTGTGAACGGCTGAACCGATTTCGATAATTCTTTTTTTTTTAATGTTTGTGGAAGTCCAAGGATGGTTCTTACGAAAAAAAAATATTAAGAAAATCTCTCAGAAATATTGAAAAGTATACATTTAATTTTGCATATTTTAAAAAACGCGCGTTCAGTGTTGGCTAATGAATTTTCACCACCACATTTATGGGTGATTTTGCGACCAGCCGCGTACGGGCACACCTTTGGCAAAGCACAAACAAAATACGTACTTTTCTGCTAGAAGAATTACCAATCAGTTGATTCCGTTACTAATGAAGATGAAGTTGTGAATTATCAAACAGAATTTTTAAATTCGCTGGAATTGCCCGGGTTACCACCTCATAATCTGCAATTAAAAATCGGATCAGTAATTATTATGTTACGGAACATAAACGAGCCACGTCTGTGTAATGGCAATCGGCTTGCGGTGAAGAAATTATTGAACAACGTCATCGAAGCCACAATTTTGAAAGGGAAGTACAAAGGCGAAGATGTTTTAATCCCACGCATCCCTATGATACCGAACGATATGCCATTCAGCTTTAAGCGTTTACGTTTCCAGTGTGTTTAAGCGTTTCCAGTGCGGCTTGCATTTGCAATGTCAATAAATAAATCACAAGGGCAGTCGCTAAGTGTATGTGGCATCAATCTAGAAAATCCATGTTTTTCACATGGCCAATTATATGTCGCCTGTTCCCGTGTCGGAAAACCATCAGCATTATTTATTTACGCGCCAGAAAATAAAATAAAAATAATAGTGTACCAAAAAGCATTAGAAACAGCAGCATTAGAATAGAGAGAAACAGTGAAGGGTATAGAGGCTATAAGTTGTTTTCTAGAGCGCGCGTGGTGTTAAGCTCAGTATTTACTTCAAAATGCCAAGTTGTTCAATAGCGATTTGTAAAAATATAAGTGGAATTATTGAATCCTATGGAATAAACACTATTATGAAAATATATATTTTGTTTTGTGTTTAATAAAATTAGGTCCTTTTCAGATATGGCGAGACCAGGGAAATAGGGATTAATTTATATATTGAGGATATTATAGATTCCAGTTTAAATTGAATAGGTACTCATACCTAAGATAGGTCAACTATACAAAATAAAGTAGTGCATCAAAGCTACGCTAAGGCGGTACGAAGTTCGCCGGGTCAGCTAGTAAAAAATAAAACTTATTTTTTTTAATAAATAAATAGTAACAATTTTAATTTACATAAGTTTAGTATAGCAACATAGTATATAAACATTAAGTGTATAAACATTAAGTCATGGTTCGCTTTCGGGTGGCATTCTCTCTGTTTCGCAACATCGGCTCTGTAGCAACAAGCATAGATGCAGATCGCTAACGGAGAGGGAGTCAGTCGAATGCTAAAGCTGGAAATGCAAAGTACCGAATAAACTGAAGAGGCTAAATCCTGCGTTCCTGTTTTATTTAAATAAGAGGGCTTATCGTACCCCTACAGGTAAAAGTAAGTTTATGTGTGCGTTCCATTTGTATTTGTTGTTTAAGGTCATTCCTAGAATTTTTAAGAAATAGGAGGAATTTGGATGTTGTTGCAGCTTATCTTGCATGTGCAGCGGTGTTTTCTGCATATGTGCAGGTGTTTGCATTTGGATATAGCGATGCCCCTGAGTAAGAGCACCAATTTTCTATATCGTCAAATAGGTTGTCTAAGCTGAAGTTTGTATTTGTGTTTTTGTTGAAATTTATTATAAGGAAGAAGTCGTCCGCGTATGCATTAAATTTAATTTCTTTATGTAGGGATTTGATGTTGGAAATTTATTGAATGCTATGAGGAATAGTATCACGGATATGGGTGAACCTTGGGGGATTCCGTTGAATAGGGGTAATGGGTTTGATGTATGCAGACCGACGCAGACAGTTATTTTCCTGTTACTCATGCAGTTTTTAATGTACTTTATTATTTTGGGGCCCGTTTTCCATTCCTGCAATTGCTGGATTATGGAGTGCACACCTACTCGATCGAAGGCTCTTGAAAAGTCAAGAGTGACGAGGGAGGTGTGCGTTTTTGACTTCGTTATGAGATAGTCTACATAGAGTAGACAGTCCGAAGTCGATTTGCCTTTTTTAAATCCGAATTGGTTGTCGTTAATTAGATTCTTGTATGTCACTAGCCACCAGAGTCTTCTTTTCGCTATTATTTTATCGAGTGTTTTTGCTATACATCAGTTGAGAGATGGGTCGGTATGAGGAAGTTTTCGTTTTGTCGGTGTTTGGCTTGAGGATTGGGATGATTAGGCTTGTTTGTAGGCTTGTGGTATGTGGCTATTGAATATTTCATTAAATAGTTTTGTTATTCTGTTTTTTGTTGTGTGGGAGCTATTTTTGATCATTTGATAAGAGATTCTACTAAGTCCTGGAGCACATCCTTTTAATGTTTGTAGGGCTGAGCTAAGTTCGAGATTAGTTATGTTTTCTTCTATGGTTTGGGCTATTGGAGAGGGGGTGTAGAGATGTAGGTTATTTCTATATTTATTGTTCCGGAACTCCTCTGAAAAGTTCCAGTCGCCGGAAAGGTCAGAAAGGTGTTGTGCGAATATGTTAGCAATTTCGTTGCTAGCCAATGTAGTCTCATTGTTTTCTGCGTTTGTGATGGCATGAATTTGTTTTACTGGGTTAAGTCCGCAGAAACGTCTTATATTGGCCCATATTTTGGATGAGGGAGTAGTGGGTTGGATGGTTGAGGTGAAAGAGGTGGAAGCTTCTTTTTTCCTCTTTATTAGTTCGAATCTAAATTTTTCGTTTTTGCGTATATAGTCTAAAATGTTGTATACAGTAATTGTGCGGTTTAATTTTTTCCAGGCAAGTTGTTTTTATTTTCGTAATTGGTCGAGGTGTTTATTCCACCATGGAACCCTGTATGGATGTGTGTTAGGTGAGGTTTGTGGGATGGAGAGGTTTCCCTGTATGGATGTGTGTTAGGTGAGGTTTGCGCTATAAAGAATAATTCTATTGATTAGAGTGGCTTCTTTGTTTACGTTGTGGGAGGTGGGGTATTTCTTGTTGGTTTGGTGGGTAAGTGCGTTGAACTGTTCCCAATTCGCTTCTTTGAGTTTGAAAAACGGTCTTTTGAAGGATAATAGGTGTTGTGATAATAGAGAAATGGTCGCTACCATGAAGATCGTTTAGTATATTCCACTTGGCGTGGGGGGCTAGGATTGGAGAGCAGAATGTGAGGTCTATGTGTGTGTGTGTATTGCGTTTTTTTTTTAATTCGTTTATTGAACCATTGACAGACACCGTGGTACCGCCTACTTCGACAGTGGCCGTCTCCACTGCCTTCCTTGGTCTAATCAGGACAGCCTCAGTCTTCTCCGGCGCCAGCTCTAGCCCCATTGAACTGAGCCAAGGTTCAATGGCCCTGATGTTTTGGTTACACCTTTCCTCGGCCTTGCCGGGATGCTTGTCAATAACGAGCAAGGCCACGTCGTCCGCGAAGCCTACGATATCGCTCCTCGCGACCAGCGGTAGGCGGTGTAACGAACTGATTTTCTTTATTTCGCTCGCTACTGGTTGCAGCGGCTAGCTCAAAGAGTTTGTGTGTTCGTCCCACCAAATTTATGATTTGTGTGATTGCCCGACCAAGGAAACGCAATGGGTTCTTAGTATAGCCGTTTATTCCGCTGTTTCTTATATTATATTTTGGTGATCTCACTACTCCTGCGGCGCTTCTCTTGCAAAGCCTTGCCTCCGTGGTACTGCTGGCTCCTTGACGTGGACGACGAGTCGGCCCGGCCGGGACTAGGATATTATGGGGCACGGTGTATCGTCCTGGGGCGAGGCAACGCTCGTCCTGAAACCACCTGTACCGACCACTGACTCCACTGTCCTTCTCGAACCCGCTGCGTCGCAGTCGCCTCCGCTCGAAGACCACCCGCCGGTCGGTCTGGGTTTAGGATGTTATGGGGTTAGGGTGTATCGTCCTGGGGCGAGGCAACGCTCGTCCTGGGACCACCTATACCGACCACTGACTCCACTGACCCTTATGGACACGTCGGGTTCTTGTCTTCGCTTCTAAAGGTCCTTCTGTCGGCCGGAACGGATTTAGGATGTTATGGTGCAGGGTGTATCGTCCTTGGGCGAGGCAACGCTCGTCCTGGGACCACCTTTGCTAGCCACTGACTCCAATGATCCTTGCGACACGCCAGGTCCTTCTCCTCCACTCCCAGGATCTCCACTTGCTTGTGGAGATTCGTCCTTCTGAGTCCTTCGGGCTTCTTGCCGCCCGATGCTTACACTGCTCCTTTCCTTCGTTTGACCGCGCGTTCACACTTCCGAGATCCTTCGATTAACACTCCGACGCTCGGCCACCTTCCGCACGCGATCTCTCTGTCTCACTAACTGTCCCCTACTGCTCCGCCTTCAGACCCCGTTCCGACTGCGTGCTGACCGCGCGACTCGCGCCGGTACTCTCCTCGACTATCCTCGCGTACGTACTCCTCGCGTGTTGAGACTGACTGCCTCGAGCTGCACTTGTGCTTCTAGGATCCGGTCCCATCTCGCTGTGTTGAAGGCGTTCCTGATGTCTAGTGTGACCACGAGGCAGTACTCTTTGCTACCCCCCTTCTATCTGGTGCCCTCGATTGCTTGGGCCGCTACTTCGACCACTCTGTTGACAGCGTCGACGGTGGACCGCGCTTTCCTGAATCCAAACTGGGACCGTGAGAGGTCACCCGCGTCGGCGATAGCCCTCTCTAACCGAGTGTACACCAGTTTCTCCAGGAGCTTGCCAGTTCCATCGATGAGGAATATTGTCCGGAACGATGAAGGCTCCTCGGGTGGCTTCCATGGTTTTGGGAGGAGCAGCAGCTTTTGAATTTTCCAGCAACTCGGGAAGACTCCTTCCGACAGGCACTTCCGACAGGCACTTGGTGAATGCCTTCGCAAACGAGTCTGGCTGGAGGTAGAGAGTAAAATAACACTAAGTCTTTAAATAAAATTAAAAAAAAATTAAGATTAAGATACAGAGAATACTACATTAAATTTAAATATTACAATATCAATTTAATTGAAACAATCTGGAAGATTTGATAAATAGTTTTGATAATTTAAATTTAACAATGGCAACCGGAGGTTCAGTATCAACCCTTTCTGCGGGCGGGATATCCAGCGCCAGCAATCTGACAATGGTATTAATAAACCGATTATAATAAGGGTTAGAAGAGCAGTTAACCGCTAACAAAAATGAGGTAGAAGACAATAAGATCCAAACAATTGACCGAACCATAAAATGCGAAACTACATTAGAGGTAATTAAATCCTTACCAAAGTTCACAGGTGAAATAACCCAATATGTAGGCTGGAGAGAAGCGGCGGAAACCGCAATGAGTCTATATAAAATTGAAAGTGAACAATATTTTATCGCTTTAACAATTTTACGTAATAAAATCATGGGAGCAGCACACGATGCTCTAACCAACCATGGTACCATTTTAAACTTTCAAGTAATTCTTTCTAGATTGGATTTTATTTATAACGATGAAAGACCAATCCATATACTCGAATCAGAATTAAGCATCTTAAGACAGGGACGCATGACCATTACAGAATTCTACAACGAAGTAAACATGAAAATGACGTTACTCATAAATAAAACTATAATGACTTATGGAAAGGACAGCCTTATAACCAAGGAAACAAATAAAACAATTAGGAGCAACGCTCTAAGAATTTTTATTTCTGGATTAAACGGTTCAATCTCAGAAACACTCTTCTCTCTTATTCCACCAGACTGGCCAAATGCTTTGGCAAAGTGTCAGGAATTAGAGTCTAACAACTTTAGAGCTCAATAGCTAAACAGGTATATTGGATTTAGGAGTGAAAACAAAAATCAAGGAAACAACCTTAGATTTGCCTCTAGACAGATTAATAATACACCAAATAGGATAAATAATAATTGGCCGCAAAACGGGAACTTCGGAGCGAATAACAATTGGAATTTTAATAATAATTCCAAAGTTCAACCACCACCAGAACCTATGGAAGTAGACGACTCCATAAGAGTTCAAAATCGTCCGTATAAAAATTATAATCATCCTAGGAATAATAACAACCAGTGGAGTTATAATAATAACCGACACAATTTTAATAATAATTTTCAAAGAAATATTAAATAAATAATAATTATAATCAATACCCAGCGCAAAAACACAACACAACACAAAAAAAGGTCTTGTAAATCAGTCCGAAACACACCCCCGATAAAACGGGAATCAACGGGAACAAACAGCCAGCCAGTTTAAAAAACAATGAGAGTAAATAATATCAACGAGAGCCATTTTTTAGATCAGCACCTTACAGAGGGATGCCTCATATAACAAGGGTAGACAGAAAAACTAAAAGACAATTCAAAATATTAAAAGACACAGGAGCCACCGCGTGCTATATAAAAAAAGGGTATTTATGAGAATAAAAGGGAATTATCAATACATAAAAGAGTATCAACAGTTCATGGATATTCAATCATAAAATATTATCATTTAATAAATATATTTGGTGAACAACATTTATTCTATGAAATTGAGGGTTTAGAATCTGATCTATTAATTGGATTCAATTTGTTAAGAAAGATTGGAGCTAAATTAGATATTGAGAAAGGAATCATGGATTATAAGGGAAATAAAGAGAAACTCGAATATTTTGACGAGGATAAAAACGATTTGTGTTTAATTGAGGAAAAAAATATTCTTCCATTAAAAGAATATATAATTAAAAAATATTTAGATGAGCAAAAGATATATAAAACCGAAACGGTAATTGCTGAAGGCAGTTTATATAGCTTGGGATCAATGAATCCTGAGCACAACGACGTTGAATTATCCGTCATTAATAAAACTAATAGTTCGGGATTTGAAAATCCTGAGCAGGCCAGCGTAGATTTATCCGCTAATAAACAATATATCAGTTTGGGATTAAAAAATCCTGAACAAGCCGACGATGTTAATTCCGTCAGTCTTAAACCAAATAGCTTGGAATCCACAAATACCGAGCACGCAGTCGTTGAGTTTTCCGACAAAGAAAAAATTCATAACCTAAATATAATTTCAAATCAAATAAAAGAATTTGAAAATAAAGTTATGAATAAAATTGAAAAGGAGCATTCTAAAATAAATACGCAAATTCCTTTTCGTACCGATATTCGAGGAGAAATAAATACAGTCAATGACAGAGCAATTTATAGCAAACAATATCTTTATGCCATGTCGGTCTCAGATTTCGGTAATAATGCAATCGATAGAATGCTAAAAGAACAAATTATAAGACCAAGCAGAAGCCCTTACAATTCACCAGTCTTAGTAGTGCCCAAAAAAGGTGAAAACGAAGATGGATCTCCAAAACATCGACTAGTTATTGACTATAAAAAATTAAACGAAAGCACAATACCTGACGGATAACCTATGCAAGATCCGTCTGTAATATTATCTAACTTAGGGAAGTCAAAATATTTCTCAACAATTGATCTGGAATCAGGATTCCACCAAATTTTAATGAAAAATTCAGATATTGAAAAAACAGCTTTCAATATAAATAACGGAAAATTTGAATTCCTAAGTATGCCATTTGGGTTAACAAACGCCCCTAGAATATTTCAAAGAGCTATGGATGACATATTGAGAGAACAAGTCGGAAAAACTTGTCATGTTTATATGGATGATATAATAATCTTTTCTAATACAATTGAACAACATTATACTGATTTAATTCAAATAATTAATATTTTACAACAAGCAAATATGAAAATTTCTCTAGAAAAATCTAAATTCTTTAAATTAGAAACAGCATTTCTAGGTTATATAGTGAACTGAAGTGGGCGGAAATGATTGTTGTTGCGGCTGCTGCGGCTGATTCCTCCAGAAATTAAACGCCCGGGATCGACTTCAAATTTCGCACTTTATTCACGCACTTGTAAATTAAGACTAACTTAAAACTAACATTGGAAATACCGCATGACCGCGGTAGTGGTGAATACCTTGCGGGAAGGGAGGAGAGCGAGAGGAGAGAATGAGAGCGCGAGCAGCGGTGCTTGCGAGCCGTGGAGGAGCTTTGAGTACAAGCATCGGCCGCTTACACTGTCGCTCAACTGTTTGCACCCTTCTAGCGTGAACATTCGGCTGCGGCAGTCTCCTCCTGAGTGCTGATGGGCGAGGCAGTTCGAGCAGTACTTATTAATAAGTACTGCCCGAAGGCGCTTTTCAGCGCTCAGTTTGTGGAACCTCTTGCACTTCCGAAAAGGATGGATTCCAGAGCAGACTCGGCAGCGGTAGGATTTAATACCTCGAGTACGTCTGCTCTCCAACGATTGGGTGGCACGAGGACGAGGAGCCATTATTGGAGGAAGTGAGTAAGTCTGCCAATAAAAGAAATGAAAAAGCTTAGTATGAGCCGACTACTATTTGGGCCCCGGAATGGGGGAAGTGCCCTAATCCCTAGGAACGGAGGACTCTCTGTCCTCCATCGGTAGCAGAATAACTTTGTGGACAGGGCGTTTTATGGTGCCGCGAGACGTACGGATCTCAACGACTCGAATGCGGTCGTCGGCTCCTGGAAAGGCAGAAACGATTCTGCCGAGCCGCCATTCGTTCGGTGGTAGATTGTCCTCCTTGACAACTACCATATCGTCGGCTTGGAGGTTCCTGGTCGGAAATTGCCATTTGTTTCGTTTATGGAGTTCTTTAAGATACTCCTCTTTCCACCGTGCACTAAACTGCTGATGTTGTGCCTTGAGGTGTTGCCATCGATTTATTATCGACTTGGCTTCGCCCTTTATCTCGGGTTCCGCCGTGGAAAGCAACGCCCCTCCAATAAGGAAATGGCCTGGTGTGAGGGTCAGCAAATCTGAGGGATCTTCGGACATAGGGGAGAGGGGTCTAGAGTTGAGGCAAGCCTCAATCTTAGCGAGAAGCGTCGCCAGCTCCTCAAATGTATATTTGCGGACTGACGTCGATTTAAGGAACAGGGTTTTGAAGCTTTTCACCCCTGCTTCCCACAAACCCCCCATATGTGGAGCCCCTGGTGGGATGAACCGCCATACGAGTCCCTGATGGCTATATGCATCAGTCACGGACTCTTTGATAGCTTGGAGAAAGTCCCTGGAAATCAAAGTTGCCGCCCCCACAAAGGTCTTACCATTATCCGAATGGACCCGCTGAGGACAACCGCGCCTCGCTACGAAACGAGCAAAGGCCGCTAGAAATTTCTCCGTTGTTAGATCGGAAGTGGGTTCCAAATGGATAGCCTTCGTGGAAAAGCACACAAACACACAAACATATCCCTTCGTTTAGAGACACGCTCTCCCTGTATAATTTTTTATTTCGAAAGGGCCGGCATAGTCGATACCCGTGTAGGTGAACGCCCTCGAGAAGGAGACTCTATCTGTCGGGAAATCGCCCATCAGCTGTGTTTGGAGTCTCTTCTTGTAAATCTTCACCAGATTCTTGATTTTAGGAATCCAATACTTCGATCGGATCAGGCGTACCGCCATGAAGAGTAATCTGGTGAGTAAATTGGACGATGAGGCGCGACAGTCTACAGTCATAGGGGAGAATAATCGGATGACGTTCATCATATTGCAGGGTTTTGGAGGCCGTGAGACGGCCGCACGCCCTTAAAAGGCCGTGTTGGTCAATGAACGGGAACAAATTCACCAAAGGACTTGACACTGGAAGAGGCCTTTTCTCGGTCAGATGCTGAAGCTCTTGGCCATATGCTCTGCGCTGCGCAATGGAGGTCAGAGTTCGTTCTGCCTCTCGGGTCTCTTCACTTGTAGGGCGTGAATTGGGTAAGAACGAATCTTTGCGGCAGCGTTTAAGGAAGCGTTGAACATAGACCAGAACTCGCAGGGCCTTGTCCAATTTGGAGAAACGTTCGAGAAAGTCGATGGACGAGGCCTTGACAAAATGCACTTTGACCGCGCGCTGCTCTAGCTCTGTCACTGGAAGAGTGTCGCTTTGTGCTGGCCATAGCTCTCGTGGCCCTTGCAGCCACTCTGGTCCGTGCCACCAGAGATGGTTTCCTGCCAATTCATGTAGGGATACGCCTCGACTGGCTAGATCGGCGGCGTTTTGTTCTGAGCGAACGTGTGCCCAACAGTCGACTGGCGTCGCCTGCGTGATCTTGGCAACTCTATTGGCCACAAATGTGCGCAGGCTTTCGTAGCCAGGCTAAGACGATTGTGGAATCTGTCCAGCAGCGGATATCTGAACTGGCGGAGGGCATGTGCGGAAGGATTGCTGTCACCATTTCGGTTAACAGCACGGCACCACAGAGCTCTAGCCGAGGAAGGGAGACGGTTTTTACCGGGGCCACTCGCGTTTTGGCTGTAAGCAGGCGAGTCAGGATCTTTTGCCCCATCTCGACGCGGATGTATATAGCCGCTCCATAGGCTCTCTGAGACGCGTCACAGAAACCGTGGTGCTCTATGATTACCTCAGGCTGGTACCAGATCCATCTCGGAACCCGGATCTGGTTGAGGTCGGAATACTCATCTAAAAACGATTGCCACCGCTGACTCATTTCAGTGGGAAGCTTATCGTCCCAGCCTAAGTTTTGCAACCAAATCTCCTGCATGAACATTTTTGAACGGATTATGAACGGCGCGAGCCACCCGGCAGGATCGAACAACCTAGCGATTTGGGACAAAACTTCTCGCTTTGTATAGGAGGGTTCCACAACTATGTCGGGGGGAACGAAATAGAATTCGTCGGACTTTGCCCTCCACCGAATACCGAGCGTCTTGGCCGTGCTTTCAGCATCGATGTCGAGGAACTCGCTATGAAGTTGGTGTTCAGCCGGGACGTCTTTAAGGACGCTTTTGTTGTTCGAGGTCCACTTTCTTAGCGGAAACCCGGAGGCACTGGTAGGGCTGCTTGCAACTCTCGAATTGAACTTTGGGCTTCGTTTACGGAATTCGCCCCTGCCAGAACGTCGTCGACGTACATGTGCTGCTGGGTAATGCGGCTGGCATTTGGAAATGGCACTTGGATATCCTCTGCCAGCTGTTGCAAGACGCGAGGAAGGGGGCGCAGTTGACCCCGAAGGTAACTGTTTTTAGTTCAAAGTCTCGGATATCTCCTTCCTTGTTTCGGAACAGAATTCTTTGAAACGGGGTATGTTTTGGATCGACCCAGATCTGACGATACATTTTCGTAATGTCTTCACTGAAGACGTATTGAAAATAACGCCATTTCAGGACCTGGATCGTTAGATCGGATTGTAGGACTTGACCAGCATGAAGGATATCATTTAAGCTGGTTCCATTTGCCGACGGACTTGAAGCGTTGAATACAACGCGAAGCTTTGTAGTGGTGCTTTCGGGCTTAACTACCGCGTGATGAGGAAGATGATACGAGGGAGAATTGTGAGTCGGCGGAACTTCTTTCATATGACCCAGATCCAGGTACTCCTGGATCACGCTGTCATATTGCTCTTTTAAGGGAAAGTCTCTTTTTAAACGATTTTCGTTTCTAAGAAACTGAGCTAACGCAATGGACCTTGAATATCCTAAATCGGATCCGGTATTCTCGGGGTCCCGGAACGGGAGCGTCACCACGTACCTCCCGCTTGCGTCTTTTGTTGTTGTTTGGAGGAAGTTCCTTTCACAATAGGAGTCCGACTCTTTTACCATCTTTACTGGTAGATCCTCCACCTCCCAGTACTTGCTTAGAAGCGTGTCGAGCGAATCAGGGTCGCCTATTTGGTGCACCTGGGTCGTGAAGGATGCGACCCGTTTCGGCTTACCCTTGGAAATCGGCCCCGTTAGCACCCACCCGAAAATAGTTTCTAGGCCCAGGAGCGAGCCGCAAATATTTTGTCGGGTGCCATCCATCATTATGGATGGTAGAATGTCAGCCCCGATCAGTACATCAATTTGAGAGCTCTCAAAAAAGGTAGGATCTGCCCAGCGGAGTGCGGGCAGGTCCTTCAAAGAATTCCGAGGGATCGGATAGGAGGGCAGTTTGCCTGAGAGCTCCGGAAGGACGTACGCTTCAGTGTCTAACTGTAGACCTGGCTTAGTAGGAGAGCGAATCCCGAAGTGACACAGCTTCGAGGATTTCGCGGAGACCGAATGATTTAACCCGGAGACTTGGGTCTGGGTGTTGCGGAATGGCAACTTGATGAGGTTGAACAGGCGTTCTGAAATGAACGTCGCCTCGGATCCCGAGTCGATTAAGGCTCGGGCTCGGTAGTTCGTCCCCAAATGGTACACGTCAATCATCGCTGTGCTCAGTAGGACGGCTGAAGTGCCGGACGCGAAAAAAGTTTGCACCGCTGAGGTGCTTGCCGATGCATTTCTGCTAGAGGGTCTCGGAGGTTGCTGTGTAGGGGGCGAGGTTGAGGAACTCGCATTTTCGGAATTTGGGGGGCTGCGATGCAGCAGCGTATGGTGCCTGCCCTTACATGTAAAGCAGCTGTGTGTGCTTGTGCAGTCACGTAGCTGGTGACCTCTGGCAAAACAATTCAGACATAGCTGCTTCTTTTTTATATAGCAGGAGCGCGAGTCAACAGACATTTGAAGAAAACGCGGGCACAATCTTACCGGATGGTTCTCCTTATAACATAAGTCACACCCCTTCTGTTTGGTGCTGACCTTTGTCTCGAAGGATTGAAGCCTTTTTGGAACTGCCTGAGTCGGTTTCATATCTTCGATGGCTTCCAATGTCCGATACCTTTCGCTCAGGAAGGCATTCATTTCTTCCCAAGCTGGGATCTCGGATTTGGCAGTTACCGACTGTTCCCATAAGGACAGGGTCTGCTTGGGCAGTTTGCTCGCGCAAAGGAAAACCAAGAGACAATCCCAGTTTTCTGTGGATACCTGGGAATGCGCTAGTGCTGTTAAGCACCCCTGAATCGTGGATTGTAGCTCTTTTAGAGCATGACCAGATTCTTGCGAAATTGAACTCAAGTTAAAAAGGAGCCAGCTCAACTGTTGACTAAAAGTCGCTTGTTTTGGAACCGATCTCGCAGCGCCTCCCACGCCGAAGCAAAACCATAATTCGTGAGAGGAGATTTCACCACGATGGCTTTTGCTTCGCCACTTGTTTTCGTAAGGAGATGGAATAGCTTCTCGACCGGAGTCAGCCTGGGGTTGTTTACGTAAATTGCCGTGAATAGGTCCCGGAAAGTGGGCCATCGGAGGTAGTCGCCATCGAAGACTTCCGTGTCGCATGGAGGTAAGCGGCAGCCGGACGAAATTAGCGGCTGTGAGGGTGCTTGCGCGACTTGAGGCGTTGCTCTGTCGATTGTTTCGCCAATTTGTGCTGCACATGACTCGTATACTGAGTAGCAGTAGTCATATTTGGCCTGGAGAATAGGCACTGTGTCGAGGGATCCTTCTTGGGCCATTAGGTCCCATAAGGCTCGCACCTGTTGCAGACGGACTTGTAACGTGTGTAGGGACGGAGAGGCTTGATCAGGAGTGTTGATCTTCGCTTCGAAAAGGCTTACGCGATCGCTGACGGCGATGAATTTATGCAAAGCTGCGTTTGCGGGCGTTGGCTGCTCAGATGATACCATTTTCTTTGTGGCGTGTGACGCGGAGGAAATCAGTCCCGACAGCGGAGGGACTCTCAGATTTTCTCGATAGAGAAGACTCACTAGACGCTCGCGTCACTGGTCGGGAAATGACCAACCTAGGAGTTGTCTTCGAACTGGTCGATGGCAAAACCTTTGCTTTCGGAGTGGGGGTCGCGGTTTTGACCCTGGGACTAACGGACTTGGGTGCTGGCTTACCGCGAGTGGATAGCGGAGATTGCGGGTTGAACTTTTGTTCCTTTCCAGGTGCGGGTGTCTTTTTCTTGTCTCCCTCTAGGGGCATGCTCAGCTATGCCCTAGGAGAAGGAAGTCAAGAAGGCCTGCACGCCGCAAAAAATGTGCAATTGAAAAAGAACCAGACACAGAGGGCACCAAAATCTGGATGGACAAAGGATCCCGTCGGAATTCGGGAGAAAGTTGCAATTGGGATCTGGAGATTGGAGCACGAAAGAGAAAAACAAAAATCCCAATTTTTGTGAAATAAGGCCCCAATAGATCTTCAATCAACTGGAAAAAAGCTTAAATGAAGCACAATATAGCTAAAATTCAGTGTGAAAAAATAGATAGGAGGATTCACAAAAAAAAAACAACAGCTAGAGTGAAGTCCACAAGAAGATATAGCTATATTGGAGTCTAGAAAAAAAAATAGCTCAAATTTATTAAAAAAAAAACTATGAATTGCAATTTCTGGAAAAATAGCTAAAAAATAGCTACCAGCTGGAGTCTGGATAATAGCCAAGGATTTATAAAAAATCGCTACCGACTGGTAATCCCGGAAAAAAAAGCTAATATATAGAAAATAGCTATAAACTTGAATTTATAAAAAAATAGCTTGGAGTCTAGAAAAACTATAGCTCAAATTTATAAAAAAAAAACTATGAATTGCAATTTCTGAAAAAATAGCTAAAAAAATAGCTACCAGCTGGAGTCTGGATAATAGCCAAGGACTTATAAAAAATCGCTACCGACTGGAAATCCCGAAAAAAATAGCTAATATATAGAAAATAGCCAAAACTTGAATTTATAAAAAAAATAGCTACCGGATTTAGGACCACAACGAAAAAATCGCGACAATTTTATTATTTTAATTTAGGAACCAGAAGTAGGAGCTATTAGGAGAAATAATAGCTTGTAAAAAATTATTATTTGGCTTAAATAATTATTAAATAATCGGGTCAGTTTTTTTCTCTTAAATTTTGTCGTCGGACTTATTTATTTTATTTTATGTTTCGATTCTAGGGTATTCTCTCGTCGCTATGCGCTGGTTTTTTTGTCAGGGCAATAAAGAACAAAGAGGACACGAAAGAACTTGCACTTGGCAAGCCTATGTAAGTCGCGACTGTGTGTATGTATGTATGTATTATTTGGAGTTTAATAGGGGACTTGCAATATGTAAATTATGAAGTTCCGTTATTCCAGCGTTGAACCAGAGACTTCTCTCCTGGCCGGTAGCGGTGATTGCACGTCTTGCGTCAGATTCTGATTATGGGGTTCCGTTATTCCAGCGTTGATCCAGAGACTTCTCTCCTGGCCGGTAGCGGTGGTTGGACGTCTTGCGTCAGAGTCTTCTCCTGAAGATTACGTTGGAGGGCTTGACTTCGCCCCTTTAGGTGTATTGAATAGCCTTGTGGCGTAGCAATTTAGATAATTAATACAATTGTTTATTACGGCTTCAAGCCGTAGCACGTTCTGGTTTATTCGAATGCAAAACTGAGACTAAGAGCATTCCCTGCAGCGCGAAGCTACACTCCGAAAAAGAAGTGTCAGCCTTCCGTTGCCGGACGTTCTTTGCGCAGAGCGCTGAACTCAATTCTGGCGCGTCAGCATTCTATACATAGAGCTACTTAGTTGCTATGAATTATTATGTTAATAGTTGTTAACTACCCCCCCCCCTCATGTTTATGACCGTCCTTGTATCTCCATGGAGGCTCGTCTTCTCCTTAATGCCAGATAAAGTGCGAAGGAGCCAATTAAGCCAATGTTTAGAACCACACCAGCTACAAACCAGAGTTTAGGCGAACCTTCAGACTCCACGTCATCCTTAAAGCTTTGGATGGAGAGCAGGTTCTCGTTATTCATCCGGTGTAACAGAAGGATGCTGAGCACGGGGTCGTGCCCGACGATGTTAAATTATGAAAAGCGCGCAATGCCTGGCTGCTTGCTTAATGCTTTCCGTAAGTTTACGAACTCGGAGCCATTGATGGTCGCCGTTCTCTCGAAGGTCACCGGGTGGGTTCCCTCGACCAGTATTCCTGGGCTGCCGTCGGTGCTAACGCGAGCTGAAGCTTCGTTGATAATCACAACGCCGTCATCTACGGGAGTTACTTCCTGCAAGCGGCTGGGTTGAGTGTGGCATTGGGCTGCACTCCCTGCGTGGAGTGAGCGCGCACAAGATTCGCGCCGAGACCGCTCGCAGAACGTGAAGTTTGTGGTATCTGTGCATCCTGTGAGCGCAAAGGTGTCATGTTCGCATTCGGCCAACGTTTACTCGTCGAGGCGTAAGATGATGTGTTGGTGGGATACAGGGTAAACGGCGACTTTCTTGCAACTGAACTTGACTCTGGGATGGGCAATTAAAATATGAATACTGTTCTCGGACTGGAGGACTCTAATCTTGGATGCTTCTATTAAGCTGATGATACGGGTGACCTGTTCTACAAGAGACTTCAAGTCGGCATGGTCAAGGATCGTGGGATTTACAATGTTTGATTTGGTCAAAGTAATAGTGAGAATTAAATTTTGAATTTCAGTAGAAAGCATCCTATTTCTTGCCAATAACGCTTCGTACAAGTGTGGAGTGTCAACCAAGTTTTAAAGCCAAGCTTTTACGGGCACTGATCACCTTATTGATGGCGTCAGTTAACTTGTTAATCTGTTTCTGGGTTTCGGAATTTATTGTTATCTGCCGGGAATTAGACTCAACTAGTTTAGCCTCAGTGATCTTTATCTTTAGAAGGTCCGTGGCATCGGGAGTACCAGCCACTACCTTTAAAGCTGTACCTAGGAAATCTAGACTCCTGGCAATCCTATGATGGACCTTAAGGACGGACAACAAAGTTCTAAGGTGGTCCGTATCGACCTCCAGTAACTTACGCATATGCGATTGGGGAAAAGACTCGGATAATTTTCCTGTCTCGTCTATCATAACCGCGAATTCGGACAAGTTACTTGAGTGCTTTCTTAAAGTAACCTACTACCTAACTGCAAGGAGTGTGCCTACTTAAGGTTGTCCTTGTGGACCACCCTCCCCTTAATAAGAACAGACGTTCCCAGGTCTGCTTGCACTTTTTGTTCCGTGCATAGTGGGGTTAGTTTATTTCCTAACCTCTTGTTGTTCTTTACAAACACGCGTTCTCCTACCTCAAACACACGGTTTTGACGGGAAGGGTTGCATCTTCCGATGCTGTCTTGCTGAGCCTTTGCTAATCTTGCCTTGATTTCCAGGCAGCGCTCGTGGGCCCCTGAGTGAAGAACCTCAATTGGTCTCTCACGAGTAACTGAGTGCACGGTTTTGTTATATTCCACCATGGCTCTCAAGATTAGTTCTACTGTGTCATTTGTCTTTTTGTCAAACTTCAGGCATCTGGCTATTTCTGCCAAGGTGCTGTGGAACCGTTCAACTTGGCCATTGGACACGCTGTGCAGTGGAGGCGCGTTCACAATGTCAATGTAGTTGTTTTTGAGCATTGACGTGATTGTCCCTGAGTTGAAAGCGGGCTCATTGTCGCAATAGATTGTTTTGATGGTGGGGAAAAGGTTAACAATCTGCAATAGGGGGCCAGTGATGTCCACTATTGTCCTAGATGTAACCGGTTGCACTACTGCAAACTTAGAGAATTTGTCAATGCACGTCAAGAACAGCTTCCTGTCTGTTGAAAATATTTCAATGTGCACCATTTCGCCAGCATAACTGGGGATGGGCGTTTCCCCAAGCTCTTGCTTTTTCGGGTGCCTGTCGTACTTTGCTTGGGTACATACCCTGCAATTAGCAACCACTTCCTTTGTCATGCTGCCCATTTTTGGAAAATAGTAGTCTCGAAGGACTTGCTTGATATTTTCCTGCGCGGCTCTGTGTGCACGGTTGTGCTCTGCAGTGACAATTTCGTACTGTTCGTTTTTATCAGTTATATCCGACACGACATTCTTGCAGTGCCGGAATTGAGTGGCTGGGAAGTGGGTAATGAGGTCGTGTTGGAAGCTTGCCAGTGTAGGCAAGTCGCAATGGATAGCATTCACGACGTCATGGTTGACAACTTCTTTGAGCGTTTTTAACAGGTAACTCTTGTCAGTGAAACTGATCAAGTGGCGAGTTTTGCTTCGGAACAGCACTAGGCTTCGCTTAAGCGGAAAACGTGCTGCCTCCAGAATGATCTGGTTCCTAAAGCAATTTAAGGGTTTATCTGTGGTTTCGACCGTGTAGGTCTGGGACAGCTCACTGTGAATAGTCGCAGCGTCTGACTGGGGTTCGTCTTGTAAGGCGTTAAGATTTTGCCTGGACAGTGCATCTGCCATGAAATTTTCCTTGCCAGGTTTGTAGAAAATCTTGACATTGTGTTGGTCTATATAGGATTTCCATCTCTTAATCTTAGCGTTCGTGTTTTTGTCGGCAACAGCGAACGTGAGAGGCTGATGGTCGGTGAATATGTTGATTTCCCTAGAGCCGTACAGAAAGTTTTGAAGTTTACCTAAGGCCCATACAATGGCTAGCAATTCTCTTTCGTTTGTGGCATAATTTTGCTCAGCCTGTCTCAGGGTGCGGGATATCATGGTGATCGGCCTACCTTCTTGCGAAAGGACTGCACCAATGCCACTTGCTGACGCATCTGTGGTGAGGTCAAAGGGCTTTTGAAAGTCGGGGTATTTGAGTATGACATCCTCTGATGCCAGAATGCTACGAAGCCTTTGAAATGCGTTGCGTTGAGTTTCATTAAACTCCACACAAATCTTCTTAGACATATGCCTACTCACCGAGCCGTTTTCCCCTTTCAGGATGTCAGTTATCGGGCGAGCTATGGCTGCAAAGTCTTTAATGAAGACTCTGTAGTAGCTGGCCAAACCAAGGAACGATCTAACACTGTAGACACTTTTGGGTTCAGGATATTCCTGAATGGCCTTTACCTTTTCCGGGTCGGACTTAGTCCCATCCTTGCTTACGATGAAGCCGAGGTACTCAACACTGTCTTTGAAGAACTTTGTCTTTTCCTGGCTCACTCTCATATTCGCCTCGATCAAGCATTTCAGCACCGTGTCGATGTGGCGGACATGGTCGTACTCGTTTTCTGAGAAAATTATGACATCATCTACATAGACGTAACATATTTTCCCGATTTGCTCTCTCAGCACATCGTCTAGGGCTCTTTGAAAAATGCTGCTTGCATTTCTCAAGCCGAACGGCAGACGGCAAAACTCGTATTTGCCGCCATTCAGCGAGAACGATGTCTTCTCGCGGTCGTGTTCCGCGAGGTAAATTTGATGATACCCTGACTTCAGGTCAAGGGTAGTGAAGAACTTTGCCTTGCCCAGATTCGCTAGAATCATGGGAATGCTAGGCATCGGGTACCGGTCAGGAATAGTTCGCTCATTTAGCTTCCTAAAGTCAATGACCAACCTCTTGTTCTGGTTCCCGAAGGCGTCGGTCCCTTTTTTGTCAACAACCCAGGTCGGGCTGTTATAGGGAGACCTTGAGGGCCTGATGATGCCGTCTTTCAGCAGTTGTTTGACCTCGTTGTTCACAAAGTCGGAGACACCCATAAGGTTTGGGTACGCTCTTGAGTACACCGGTTCATTATCAACTGTCCGAATTGTGGCAGTGACAGCGGTGTTAAGAGGAAGAGCTTCATTTGTCGTGGAGAAGGCTTTCTTCCTCCTTATTATTGTGTCCTTGAACTCCTTTTTAACGGAGTCAGGTACAACAATGTCGTTTACATCAGTGAAATTAACACTGGGGCAGCTGAAATAGTGAAGCTTTTCAGCGATGCCCTGGTATTCTAGGGAGTCCTCTGCAAGGTTGAGCTTTACCCCGGCCTGTGTTAACAGGTCCAAGCCTATGATAGCGTCGAACGCATCGAGAGAATCTAAAAGGAAAAATGGGGAGGTGTGCTTGAAGACTTTCATCAAACATTTGTGTTTGATTTCGGTGGAGCCGTGTATTGAGCTCACCGAGAAAGGGCTGGCGACCGGCATCACATTTTTCAGCTCCTTTACGGGCTTAATGTAGTTTTTTGCCGCGCCGGTGTCGATTAGCATCTTTAAAGTTCTCCCAGCCAGCCGTCGTTCGATGAACGGCAACCGGGAGCGTCCCCTAAAAAATTCAACGAGTCGTCACTGGGAGCGTACTCATTTTCGCTGTCGATTTCCTCGACTGCAGCCTTTGCTGCCTTTTCATACTCCTCTTTGGTCTCTTTTTGCTTAGGGGCCTTTTAGACAACGTTATTAAGACGTTGTCGTCTCGGTCCTGTCGAGCGTTCTGAGGAATTTCTCCCCTTAAATGCGTTCCTTTCATTAGGGTGATTCTGATAATGTTCAGTGCGCTGCCTGAACCTGGAGGATGGATCGACCTCCATAGGCTGGGGTGCTTGCGCCTGAGTGTCCTTGTTGGTTTGACCGCTGTTTTTCTGTCGTTTCATGAAGTGGGGATTTCTGACCTGTCCCTGTTCTTCTTTGTTTGATTTACCCTGGAAACGGCTCTTGCCGTCTGCCGCCGAATGCGCTCGCTCCTCTACGGCCTTGGCGTAGGAGTTAGCAAACATGCTTCTCTCTATGCTTGCCTCTGCTTCTCTAGCTAAGGCCAGTGCAGATGGCAAGTCTTTTGGTCGGGCCGGGAAGACCACAGCTCTAAGGGCCTTTTTGAGCACTGAAATAAAAGCATGCAGGGCGTCGGCTCTGACCTCAGCATTAAGCAGGTCAGCACCCTCTTGTTCATGCGTCATTACGATTTTGTTTGTGACAAGCGTTAGCTTCCTTTCAACTTCATCGTTGTATTGCATTAATGGTAGGTCTCCTTGCCTAACCATTTCCAAGTACGTGCAGTCTAATCTGGCCAAAATAGCATCGAAGTTCAATACCGTATTATGGGATACGAGTAGAGCCCCGGCTGCGCCACGGATTTTATTCCTTAATATGGCAACAGCCTGATAATGGGTACTGCTGCCATTGTATGGTTTAAACAGCTCGTAGGCGTATATGGCCGATTGCCTCCAGGCCACTTACTCGTCTTGGGTACCGGAGAACTCCGGTACCGATTTTATTATATCAAGGGGAATTTCGCACCTAACCTCGGGGTTGACAGAGACTTTTTCATATGTTATGATTTGCGGTGCTTCCACCTGCAAACTCTGTACCCGCGCAGCTAGGGAATTTAGTTGAACCTGGAAGTGGGATTGCTGTTGCGACAATGCCTGTGTGACGGCATTGTCGATAAGAGCTTGAATCTGACTGGGGTCCATAGTATCATGTACCGGGGCCCTATCCAACGTCTGACCTACTGCTTGGCCTACTTGCTCCTCCTCCCAGCTATCCTCGCTTTCGTATTCGACCTTAATACTTCTGTAGTTATGTGCCCAATTCATTGGTTGTTGGTTGGCACAACACAAATATACTGTTGCCGAACCCAATTTTTTTTTTTTTTTTTTTTTTTTTTTTTTATTATTAATAAATAATATTTATTAAGGTTTCAAAAGGAATCGTTCAGTAATTCCTCTGAACTTAACCTAATGTGTGATAAAGATAAATGAGACCAAGTGGTATCTTAATTATAAAGTACAAGAGAAAGAAAAAAATCTAGTCTAGTTATTAATTACTTAGTATGTAATATGTTATATTATCCTCCGGGTAAGGAGATCGCTGGGGTGTACCCTCTTCAGTCTTCGGAGGGAGATGGGATCAGCTAGGAAAGTTGCTAGTCGGTTCGGGTGGACCATAAGCCTGTCGGCATAACAGCTGCTATGGAAATTGATCTGATCCCCAAGAAGGGTAACTTTCAGATCTCTTTCGATGACCATGTTCGTCACGTACCAGGGGAGCCCAGATGCGTGACGTGCAGCTCTCGACTGGACCACACGGAGCCTATTAAGCTGGGATTTGGCGGCAGTTCCCCACACCTGGATGGCATAACTCCACGTTGGAGCGAGAATGGCTTTGATTAAAAGAGCCTTAAAGCTCATTTGAAGTTTGCTGGAGTGGAAGAGCCAGTCGAGCTTTTTTAGCTTCGCCAGTGACTTAGATTTGACCGACGTGATGTGGGCCCTCCAGGTCAGTCTCCGATCTAGATGAACTCCTAGGTAGCAGTGCGATCTAGCATTGGTGATAGGGCTTCCATCGAAGGTCAGATCTGTGCAGGTTCCGGGTCGCAGGGAAAAAGTTACACAGGCTGACTTTGAGGAGTTAATGGCCACATTCCATTTGGCAGTCCATTTTTCGATTGCATGTAGCCATTCCTGGACTGCGTTGGAGGCAGTTTGCAGTGAAGGATGAGACGCCAGCATGGCAGTGTCATCGGCGTAAGTGTCCAGGAGTCGCTGAGCCGGGGGGACTTCGGTGTTGTTTGCGGGAGATGGCATGTCAGCAGTGTACAGGGTGTATAGGAAGGGCCCAAGAACACTTCCTGCGTGAATCTCTTCCCCAAATGGCACACGTCAATCATCGCTGTGCTCAGTAGGACGGCTGAAGTGCCGGACGCGAAAAAAGTTTGCACCGCTGAGGTGCTTGCCGATGCATTTCTGCTAGAGGGTCTCGGAAGTTGCTGTGTAGGGGGCGAGGTTGAGGAACTCGCATTTTCGGAATTTGGGGGGCTGCGATGCAGCAGCGTATGGTGCCTGCCCTTACATGTAAAGCAGCTGTGTGTGCTTGTGCAGTCACGTAGCTGGTGACCTCTGGCAAAACAATTCAGACATAGCTGCTTCTTTTTTATATACCCGGAGCGCGAGTCAACAGACATTTGAAGAAAACGCGGGCACAATCTTACCGGATGGTTCTCCTTATAACATAAGTCACACCCTTTCTGTTTGGTGCTGACCTTTGTCTCGAAGGATTGAAGCCTTTTTGGAACTGCCTGAGTCGGTTTCATATCTTCGATGGCTTCCAATGTCCGATACCTTTCGCTCAGGAAGGCATTCATTTCTTCCCAAGCTGGGATCTCGGATTTGGCAGTTACCGACTGTTCCCATAAGGACAGGGTCTGCTTGGGCAGTTTGCTCGCGCAAAGGAAAACCAAGAGACAATCCCAGTTTTCTGTGGATACCTGGGAATGCGCTAGTGCTGTTAAGCACCCCTGAATCGTGGATTGTAGCTCTTTTAGAGCATGACCAGATTCTTGCGAAATTGAACTCAAGTTAAAAAGGAGCCAGCTCAACTGTTGACTAAAAGTCGCTTGTTTTGGAACCGATCTCGCAGCGCCTCCCACGCCGAAGCAAAACCATAATTCGTGAGAGGAGATTTCACCACGATGGCTTTTGCTTCGCCACTTGTTTTCGTAAGGAGATGGAATAGCTTCTCGACCGGAGTCAGCCTGGGGTTGTTTACGTAAATTGCCGTGAATAGGTCCCGGAAAGTGGGCCATCGGAGGTAGTCGCCATCGAAGACTTCCGTGTCGCATGGAGGTAAGCGGCAGCCGGACGAAATTAGCGGCTGTGAGGGTGCTTGCGCGACTTGAGGCGTTGCTCTGTCGATTGTTTCGCCAATTTGTGCTGCACATGACTCGTATACTGAGTAGCAGTAGTCATATTTGGCCTGGAGAATAGGCACTGTGTCGAGGGATCCTTCTTGGGCCATTAGGTCCCATAAGGCTCGCACCTGTTGCAGACGGACTTGTAACGTGTGTAGGGACGGAGAGGCTTGATCAGGAGTGTTGATCTTCGCTTCGAAAAGGCTTACGCGATCGCTGACGGCGATGAATTTATGCAACGCTGCGTTTGCGGGCGTTGGCTGCTCAGAGGATGCCATTTTCTTTGTGGTAGAGCGTGTGACGCGGAGGAAATCAATCCCGACAGCGGAGGGACTCTCGGATTTTCTCGATAGAGAAGACTCACTAGACGCTCGCGTCACTGGTCGGGAAATGACCAACCTAGGAGTTGTCTTCGAACTGGTCGATGGCAAAACCTTTGCTTTCGGAGTGGGAGTCGCGGTTTTGACCCTGGGACTAACGGACTTGGGTGCTGGCTTACCGCGAGTGGATAGCGGAGATTGTGGGTTGAACTTTTGTTCCTTTCCAGGTGCGGGTGTCTTTTTCTTGTCTCCCTCTAGGGGCATGCTCAGCTATGCCCTAGGAGAAGGAAGTCAAGAAGGCCTGCACGCCGCAAAAAATGTGCAATTGAAAAAGAACCAGACACAGAGGGCACCAAAATCTGGATGGACAAAGGATCCCGTCGGAATTCGGGAGAAAGTTGCAATTGGGATCTGGAGATTGGAGCACGAAAGAGAAAAACAAAAATCCCAATTTTTGTGAAATAAGGCCCCAATAGATCTTCAATCAACTGGAAAAAAGCTTAAATGAAGCACAATATAGCTAAAATTCAGTGTGAAAAAATAGATAGGAGGATTCACAAAAAAAAAAACAACAGCTAGAGTGAAGTCCACAAGAAGATATATCTATATTGGAGTCTAGAAAAAAAATAGCTCAAATTTATTAAAAAAAAAAAACTATGAATTGCAATTTCTGGAAAAATAGCTAAAAAATAGCTACCAGCTGGAGTCTGGATAATAGCCAAGGACTTATAAAAAATCGCTACCGACTGGAAATCCCGAAAAAAATAGCTAATATATAGAAAATAGCTATAAACTTGAATTTATAAAAAAAATAGCTACCGGATTTAGGACCACAACGAAAAAATCGCGACAATTTTATTATTTTAATTTAGGAACCAGAAATAGGAGCCAGAAATAGCTTGTAAAAAATTATTATTTTGGCTTAAATAATTATTAAATAATCGGGTCAGTTTTTTTCTCTTAAATTTTGTCGTCGGACTTATTTATTTTATTTTATGTTTCGATTCTAGGGTATTCTCTCGTCGCTATGCGCCGGTTTTTTGTCAGGGCAATAAAGAACAAAGAGGAGACGAAAGAACTTGCACTTGGCAAGCCTATGTAAGTCGCGACTGTGTGTATGTATGTATGTATTATTTGGAGTTTAATAGGGGACTTGCAATATGTAAATTAAGAAGTTCCGTTATTCCAGCGTTGAACCAGAGACTTCTCTCCTGGCCGGTAGTGGTGGTTGGACGTCTTGCGTCAGAGTCTTCTCCTGAAGATTACGTTGGAGGGCTTGACTTCGCCCCCTTAGGTGTATTGACTAGCCTTGTGGCGTAGCAATTTGGATAATTAATACAATTGTTTATTACGGCTTCAAGCCGGAGCACGTTCTGGTTTATTCGAATGCAAAACTGAGACTAAAGAGATAACAAAACGTACAGCTAAGTTTACCCTAACGGCAAATGCATCGCGCCAACCAGACGAGTCGGCAAAGCCGACTCAGCGTTCCCTGCAGCGCGAAGCAACACTCCGAAAAAGAAGTGTCAGCCTTCCGTTGCCGGACGTTCTTTGCGCAGAGCGCTGAATATTCTATACATTCTATACATAGAGCTACTTAGTTGCTATGAATTATTATGTTAATAGTTGTTAACTTGTATTTATGTATGGAGAAACATATCTATGTAATGTAATCTCGGAAGAAAAAAGTCAGGTTTTATTTTATTCTGTATGTCGATATTAGTGTTTTATTTTGAGCCAAGAGATAAAATTTGTTCTCAGTTCGGGTTCGATATTATTTATTATTTTTGGTAATATATTTTATTTGTGTATTAAATTGGTTAAATCTATGGAGTGATTCTTATATATGTATGTAGATGTGAATTTTATTGGAATATATGTATGTCAATGGATATGTATGGATATGTATATTTATGTGTATGTAAAATTTTGCTGAATATATGTATATGTATATTTGATTTAATTTAGTTGAATTTGTGGTTTGTATATTTTATTGAGGCAAAAAACAGCACTTTAGCAGCGGACGATAATAGTGAATTTTGGACAGTGTTTAAAAAAAGAAAATGTATATATATATACGTATATGCGCTTGGATACCAGCGGATCACCGTGAGACGAATTAGGGGGCCGGTATTGGCAAAGTGCTTGTTTATGCACTTAAAAAAAGAAGTAATCCCGGTGGCTGGGCGCATGTACTTATATATTTTCACTTGATACGGATGGACGGAAAGAATGAACGCCGTTGGAAAAACGAAAATGGCGACCACGGACGGAATAGGATTTAAAGCCGTACTTATCTTGATTTTTCCGCAAGGAGCGCTGGCAGGATCAGGAAGATATCCGGCTCGAAGGACCATGAACTGAAGTGGGCGAAATGATTGTTGTTGCGGCTGCTGCGGCTGCTGCGGCTGATTCCTCCAGAAATTAAACGCCCGGGATCGACTTCAAATTTCGCACTTTATTCACGCACTTGTAAATTAAGACTAACTTAAAACTAACATTGGAAATACCGCGGAGTGGTGAATACCTTGCGGGAAGGGAGGAGAGCGGGAGGAGAGCGAGAGGAGAGAATGAGAGCGCGAGCAGCGGTGCTTGCGAGCCGTGGAGGAGCTTTGAGTACAAGCATCGGCCGCTTACACTGTCGCTCAACTACTTTGCACCCTTCTAGCGTGAACATATAGTATCTCACAATGTAATTAAAACAGATCCTGAGAAAATCTCCACAATTATGAAGTATCCGATTCCACAAAACATTAGAGAGCTTCGAAGTTTTCTAGGCCTCACCGGCTATTACCGTAAATTTGTCCGAAATTATGCAAAAATTGCCAAACCTTTAACCAAATACCTAGGAGGAGATAATGGAAAAATTTCTAGAAGAATGTCTACAAAAATAACAATACAGTTAGACGACCCAGCTGTTAAAGCTTTTAAAGAACTTAAAGATAATTTAATAGCACAAGTGGAATTAGTTCAACCAGATTATAACAAAAAATCCACTTTAACGACAGAGGCATCAGATGTAGCTATCGGAGCAGTTTTATCACAGGATAATAAACCAATTACTTTCATATCCAAAACTTTAAATAAAACCGAACAACTTAATGCTACAAATAAAAAAGAATTGGTGGAAATAGTTTAGGCTCTTAAAAATCTCAGGAATTACTTATATGGTGTAATTGGTATAGAAATACAAACAGATCATCAATCTTTATCTTTCACAATCTCAGATAAAAACCCGAACGTAGAAATGAAAAGATGGTACTCCTTTATAGAAAGTTTCACCCCGAAAATAATATATAAACCCGGAACAACTAATGTCGTAGCCGACGCATTATCTCGAATAAAAATAAATAATATTACTAACAGCGATTTAGAACAATCAAACTCAGATCAAAATACACAACATTTTGCCGAAAGTAGTTTTGAAAATGTAATACAAGAGACCCGAAAACCGTTAAATCAGTTTCAACAACAACTGTTATTAACAAAGGGGAGGTATACAATACATGAGTCATTGAATGTTTTTGATAAGACAAGACATATAATTGAATATGATACGCCAGAAAACTTAATAGAAATATTAAGGGAGTATCTAAAACCAAACATAACGGTAGGAATTCATTGCACTTTAGAAGATCTTTATCATATTCAATTACCATTAAAAAATAACTTTACCAACAAATTTCTTTATACTAAAATATTTCTACAAGACGTGGAAAATAATGAAGATAAGGCTATCATAATAGAAGAAACACATAGCCGTGCTCACAGAGGACTAGACGAAAATTATAAAAAAATCAATAGATTATTTTATTGGCCAAATTTATAAATCAAATTAAAGGAATATATAAAAAATTGTACAATTTGCAACGAAAATAAATACAACCGGCATCCTATTAAAATCCCTATTGGGGAAGCTCCTATTCCAACTAAAGAAGGAGAGAATTTACACATCGACATTTGTTACGCGCAAAGTCTTATTTTCTTAACCTGTATTGACGCATATTCAAAATTCCTGGTTGTAAAAGAAATTCAAAATAAACTAAACATCGAGAATAAAGTAATGGAATTACTCCAACATTTTCCCCACGCCAAAGTAATTATGACTGATAATGAACCGAGCTTCACCTCTGCTCAATTTAAATCCTTTGCACAAAGATGTGGTTTAACTCTACATTTCGCCGACCCCAGACACAGTACCTCGAACGGACAAGTAGAAAGGGCACATTCAACATTAACAGAATTAGCTCGTTGTATAAAAGAAGAATTTAATCTCACTGACTATTCTGAAATAATTATTAGTGCCGCAAAAGAATTCAATCAAAGCATTCATTCTACAACAAACCAAAAACCTTTTGATATTCTATATAATAAAGTTGATCACGAAAACATTTCAACAATTTTAAGGAACACACAAGAAAAAATGTTACAAACAAGGATGTTAGACGAGAAGATTATCATGTAGGTCTAGTAGGTTATAAAACGAAACATGGATAAAGAAATAAACTAAAAACAAGATATAAGAAACAAGTTGTTAAGGAAAACTTACCTAACAAAATAATAATCAATAGTAGAAACAGAATTATTCACAAAGGCAAATATTATATTTCTTTTAAAATTACAGAAAATGAATTTCTTATTACTTTTAACACCAATCGTAATGATAAACACTTCAGAAATAATTGATTACTCCAATCACGAATTTTCCTGTTCAAAGTCAAAAAGCATGTTCTTACTTATGAATCATATGCCGACTTATTCCACGTAACTAATTTAAGTTTTTATAAAGAAATAATCGATCTAGAATAGGGAAATGAGAAATTACTTACGAACTACAATTAATCGAATTAATTTTGTCACAGCTGATATGATTAATTATATAATATAATATTCATAATAATTAATATTCTTATATTAATATTACGAAACACTATTAAAATAAGTGAAGTAGGAACATGAGTGAAGAGTTTTTACTGTTACCCAATTGCCTTGGCGAAGCCTTGCCGTTTGAATCGTCTCAGATCTCGATCGGGGATAAGACGTCTTGCAAGAAGACTACTATTGCTCAGTAATCTGTCACTGTATCGACTTGTATGTCTCCCAATTTGTGTCTTAACTGTGTGTATATTGAGGTCTTTATGGAGTGTGGAGTTACGTACATACCAGGGATACCATCTGGATCCCGTATAACCACATCGGTACGATACAGTGCGCATAAACAGCTCTTTTGCACCTCAGCGAAAGAGTGCTCCTTCTATTCATGAGCCATCTCATCTGTTCTGATCTGTGACCACATTTCTTTACCGTGTCAATTATCACGTCTGTAATTATTGCAGATCTAATGGATATCTCCGTATTCAAAATTGTACTACATAACGAACTCTTAATTATTTATATCAAGTACCCTGTAATAACAAATAAAAGCGAAATTTATTATGCCAGATCCATTTCACATAAAGATGGTAAAATTACTAATAAGCAATCAGGTCGCCAAATGCGAAAATACTTTGTATGAAATATCTAATTTTAAGAACGATCTTTTTAAAAACTATGGTATTTTAGGTAAAAATAAAACTTGTTTTACCCGCTTACTAAATGGAGAAAAATCAATTTCCACTAAAATACGAGAAAAAAATAAGAATATAGATATCATTCAAGAAGGTGCCATTCTTATAAATGGAAATAATATTGTTAACATTTCTCATTTAGACGGGTCATATTTAATAACATTTAACGGCACAACTACAGTAAATAATATTTCATACACCAATTTAGAAAACTTGAGTACATAACCATTAACCACTTTAAGAATCTGGAAATATCAGATTACATAAAATCCAACAACTCAGAACTTACTCTTGACAACATAAATATTTTAAGCCCATTTATTGAAATTTACAATTGGAAAATATCAATTTCATTTAATATATTTATTTTAATCATTTTGTATTTGATTACTACATTAATAATAAAATTCAGATATATTATATTTGTAAACAAACTAAAACGGACAGAACTAGAAAAACCAAATACTGAGAAAGAATTTGTAACAGAATTAAGAGAGCGTTTAACCGAAATTAATAATGATACGCGGTACGCGTCATTTTAGAAGGGAGAGCGTTATCAATCTTCCCCAATTGATAAACAAATTTCAAATACCAATCTCAGCAGCATTGCCTTTACCCTTGTCTTTGACGCTAACACTTAGCTCGCCTTTGCCCTTTGTATTATCGCCAACACTTAACCACCCGATAAATAACCAAAAGGGAGTGTAAAAACAACCTCCATTTGGAGATCAAGCCATGAATAACATATTGCGCTTCAATCAAACTGCATCAGTCAGCAAATTTCAATTTCACAATACAGAGAAATAATTTCTGCATAAAGATTTTATCGAAAGTTCAGAAAGTTTCCAAAGAAAACCCTCTGGCCGAGGTTGATTGGATTAGGACTTAGAATTTTAAGATCAGTCTGATTCGGGAGAAATGAAAGAACGGTTTACAAATGAAACACTAGAGAAGAATAAGTGTCTTGTAATAAAGTTATAAGTTCAAAAAGTTAGAATCAAAAGCCGAGGTTTATTGGATCAGGATTAAGAATTAGAAGATTAGTCTGAATCGGGATGAGATCGTATACAGTTTCAAATCAAAGTGTAAGTGAAAAAGTCTACCACCGAATAAATATTAAATAATACAAAATAAAAATTATATTTTTAAGTAATTAAATAGTAACAATTTTAATTTGTAGGTTACAATTAAGGGTACGCGAATAGGTATATTTTTATAAATGAATCCTCCACGAAAAGTTTCGACAATGTTATTTTTTATTAAATAAATAAAAACTTATTTAATTTTGAAATTTGTATTTCCTTTTAAGTAGTTTCCGTCTTGATTGTAGTTTTGTACTAGCTCATTCTTGTAGTCTCTCAACATCTGAGTTCCCTTTTTTTTTTTAATGGGGTCGTAAAGTAAAAATCTGTATATTGTATAATTATTTAATTTTATTGTCGGTTATAAAAAGGTTTGGCTTACCTAAGTACTGAATTCTCTCTTTTATAGCGTTTAACAATGCATTTCTACAATTAAGATTGTTAACTATTGGTGGAGGACACATATATACAAATATCCCTATTCGTATATCCTTAATTGTAACCTACATGTATAAGATTACGCTATTAAAGAATTAAGATAAGAGACAGAACATGTGAAATAAAGTTAGGATTTGGCAGTTGAGTACAGACCTCATAAGTGACCACACAAGCACTTGAAGTCTGGTTGATTGTTTAGACCTGTATCATACTCAATGGAAATCGGATTAAAGCAATTGGCTAAGAACGCCTTATGACCCAAATCGATATCCAAATTTCATAAATAAAGTTATCGCATATAAAGGGTCAAACATTAATTTAACTATATTTATCAATTACCAATAAAAATGCATGGAAATAATGTTGAACGCTAAATTTACGTCATCAAATTATTTGCAATATAAAATATTTTATATAAACGTTCAACTGATAACTCTCACCCTTTGCTATTAATAACAAGAGAGAATGCTATAGTCGAGTTTCCCGACTATCAGATACCCGTTTCTCAGCTAGTGTGAATGCGAACACGAAATTGTATCATTTTTCTGGGATATAGATATATTGGGGAATAATATGAAAATTATTCAAAAATTGTTCAAAGTGTTGTCGTGACCGGCTTGGCGGCGTTATTGCGTTAGAATTGGCGTAAAAAAAAAAGTTTTTTTGCAAATCGATAGAAATTTACAAGACTAATAAAATTATGGAAAAAATGTCGAAAAATGATTAAAAAGTGTGGAGTTGGTAGTTTTGTGCGGCTTGTGTGCGTTAGAGTGGGCGTGGCAACACTTTTGCCGTCTTTATCTCTAGAATCTGTATGCTCAATCTCAACCTTCAAGCTTTTATAGTTCCTGAGATCTCGACGTTTATACGGACAGACGAAGGGCTAGATCGACTCGGCTATATATTCGGAAACTGTTCCTTCTGCCTGTTACATACTTTTCAACGAATCTAGTGTACCCTCTAACTCTACGAGTAACATGTATAAAAATGGTTTGGTTTATAACCTAAGAAATATTTTTTTACATTTAATCGTTTGCATTATATCGTTTGCCCTAATAATATTATAGCGCTTTTCTAATTTTGTATGAATAATAAATTAAGTTGTTTTTCCCTCTCACCCTAATAGCCAACCCTATATTTAATTTGACTTCGTTTTAGTACGCAGGCGTCACGATACCGTGACACTTTAAATGCCAAAGCCTTGGCCAATCTCAACAGTTGCCGAGATGAGGTCGTCTCAACTGCTGGTGCTTGTTTGCTGCATTCCCTGGCTTTTGCTGTGTGATAGTAACTCAATGGGAAAGGACGCTTGGCTGCGTCCTGGGTGCCACAAAGTTGGAAATACTCGAAAAATTACTATACCTGATTGTGTCGAATTCACCATAACAACTAATGCGTGTCGCGGATTCTGTGAGTCCTTCTCGGTACCTTCAATTCCAATGATGGGTTCATCGCTTTCTGTTTTATTCAAACCCCCCAAACCAGTGGTGAGCGTTGGCCAATGCTGCAACATGATGAAATCGGAGGAGGTAGGTTCTGCCTTGAGATCCCTATTGAGTTTATATAGAATTTCTAAAATCGTTTCAGATACAACGACGTGTGCTATGTATTGAAGGAATACGAAATGTGACTTTTAATAGTGCATTGTCGTGTAGTTGTTATCACTGCAAAAAGGATTAGACGAGAGCAGAATAATATACCTGAACCATTTCTTAATAATCTTTTTATTTACGTTTTTAATTATAACATAATAACAAATATAAATAAGCAAGATAATGACTTATATAAGGGAACTCTGTAATTTGCTTCAGTCTCAAAAATCTGTTGAGCGATACACAACACAAATCTTTGATTTGCTTCGGACTATTTAATGTAGCCTTAAAACCAGCAATTGTGCGATAGTGTCATATTGGTCTGATCTTTGGTTTTTTTTTTGGTTTCTAAAGGCTTCATTCAAAAAAACCTTAAGAAACAAGTTTTTAACAACAGGCGGACTTATTCACAAGGCCTAATAACGAAATTATTATCGTTTATATGATAATTATTTATTTTTCAAGATTTCCAGTCAACGACAGGTAAAGTTGAATATCAGATAATTTTCCTTTGAGCTATAACAGTTTTATTTTTTTTTTTTTCATAATTTTTCTTTTAATATAGACTTTTATTGTTTTCAAGAGATTTCAATCGATTTTGTTTTATGGAAAATGCATGGGTTAAGAAAGCGATTAATGAGCGACTTAACTATAGAGGGAACAGCAGGTCGCTAAACCAAATGTGCAACCGCGAGTGTACAAGGGAGAGAGGGGGAGAGAGAGAGAGAGTTAGTTAAAGGGGCTATCTTAGATGGGACCATCTAAGCTTCTCTTTATAAATAATAAATAAAATTACCGCACATCAAGCTCCGCACAGTTAAATTGAGGCTTCAAAGTTGCCATGTTTACACTTCACAAATTTAAGAAAAGTTGGCGGCTGCGGGACCCGACAAAGAGCTTGACTGTCAATAGAATCCTTAAGAGATAGCAGACTCAGCTCATTCAATTTCCGATTCTTCGGTATGACGATTGGGTTGCGGTCATTAAAATCCAAAGAAGTCTTCTTCAGCCGACCATATTGGTCAATGAATGGCGAAAATGAGGTAAGTGAGCCAGATGGCCGTACTAGTCCTTTAGCGTACGGAGATTTTCCAATCAAGACCCTTCGAAGAAATTCCAGTTAATACTCTATTAATGTCAGCAATCCCGTCAGAATCATGACTTGACCGACGCACATCAGTTCGTAAAAGAAACTGGCAACAATCAATAAACCAATGCGTTATGAACGATATAAATCTGGGTCTGCGAGATTAAAAGTTTGTGTTATGTTCCAGCTGCAAATGTCAATGCTGAAGCAGTGCCAGCTTTCGGTAATCTTGGGGGTCACAGCATCACAGGTGTGATGCCCGTCTAGTTTTAGACGTCCGAGATCGCATAAAAATTAATTACTGTCGAAACATTTTTCTCATCACTAGAATCGCGGATGTAAAGGCTCACGCGAATATTTTCCGGCTGGTATAGTCGTCTAGACGGTGATGTAGGTCTTTGCTGCTTCTTTCACGATTCGTAATCATTAAAAATTCAACAAGAAATCCCGTGAATAAGATAAGGTAATTTTAAGGGGACAATCTACTACATGTCTTAGCAATAAGTTAACTGAAACACTAATGGGGGCTTGCAGCACTTCGTCCTCACTTTGAGACACTAAACTACAAGTTTCCCGGATTGACTTGAGATCATTTCGCCCTCCATACCTTTGACCACCCTTCTGCCTTGTAAATAAAATTATTTGTTACTCCTTTTCTTGTTGGGCCTCACGGCCCAGGAGTCTCAAGGGTTCATGTCACGGTGATTCAAGTTTTTTGTTTCGAGATTTGTTCCAAGTCGTGTGCGAATTTTGTATATGGGAACTATATCAAAAAAATAAAACGTCGCTCACCATAGTTTATACAGCTAGGGTCCTCGAAAGTGCTTTCATGGAAAAAATGGAAAAGCTGTGGGAAAATCCCTTACATTGTTGGGGCATCCAATAGTTTTTTTTATTATTCTTTAAATAATATAAGAAATGCCGATCAAAAAAATTTTCGAACGGCACTCAGAAACCGCGATAGAAATAAAATCACTCAAATCAATAAAAACCAATAAAAATCACTCTTACTCGACCTTGCCTTAGCTCATCATTTTCGCTCAACTTCACATCGGCAGATTATTACAAAAGTTTTGCAAATGTATTAGTTTGTACGTATTCCGTTTGATATACCGTTTTCGCAAAAATTTTGTGAATCCGTTGTGTGACTCCGATCAGATCCCGTTTCGTTGAGCTAAAGTTTTACTAGGTTTCTGTTTTCGCAATCCAATTTTACTTTTCGAAAGTGTGGGCGTGGCAGTTTTGTGCTGTTTGTGGGCGGTAGACGGTCAACAAACTTGCGCTGCGTCTTTGTCTCTAGAATCTGTATGCTGCAGTTCAACTTACTAGCTTTTATAGTTTCTGAGATCTCGACGTTTATACGGACAGACAGATATGGCTAGATCGACCTGGCTATTGATTTTTATCAAGAATATATATACTTTCTATAGTCGGAAATGCTTCCATCCGCCTGTTACTTACTTTTCTAGTAAGCCCATTTACTCTACGAGTAAGGGGTATAGAAAGGTGCTGGGAAACGGGGTAAAGAAACTGTACTGGGTACGGCAGCTCCAAAACCTCCTCCCATATGTGTTCCTAATGTTAACAGTATCAGTAAGCTAGAAAGCACCCTCAACCAGGTAATCTCTGAAGAAAAATATGACATACGTACTTCCGGATCAGGAATCTCTCGAATCTACACAGCAGATGCAACGTCATTCAGAAGTGTGGTTCGTAACTTGACTGCCTTGAATTGCCAGTTTCGGCATCATCAACTGCGTGAGGAAAAACCATATAGGCTGGTGGTGAAGAACATACACTCAACTGTCCCAAGAGAAGAAATAGAGCGCTGCTTCACAGACAAAGGCTTCGTTGTACTGAACATCTACTCCCCAAGGAAGCCTGGCTGGAATAAAATCTTGGCTGGTGGAAATGACGACGAAGAAGCCATTATCGCACAAACTAGACAAAATCTGTTCTTTGTAAATCTTAAGCCGACTCCGAATGTGGCCGAGTCTCTAAAAGTAAGCCGTATTGGAAGGCACAGGGTTACAGTGGAGAAGGCTACTCGCAACAAGGACATAGCTCAATGTTACAATCGCCAAGATTTTGGCCACACCCGCAATCGCTGTCATTTAAGCCCAGTTTGCGGGAATTGTGCGGGTGAGCATCCTACCGGTTCTAAACAATGTGAGACACACCTAAACAATCAACACGTATGTGCAAACTGCATGGAGAATCACCCTGCCAGTTTTAAAGGCTGCTAAGTCAGAATAGAATTGAGTAAAAAATTAAAGCCAGGGCCTAGACCACCCAACTACACCATTAACAGAAATAATGAAATCCGCCATGTACAATACGAGTCGTCGTCAGCTGTCAGAAATGGAGTCTCCTATGCTGACATAATAAGAACTAAAGCTAAAAACAACTACAGCGTTCCTGCTAAGAACACAAACACTCTAAATACTGAGGAACAATACAACTCTAACAGGAACTTTGACACTCTCGAGAAGGCAATCTTGGACATTAACGCCAGATTGGATCAACTTTTTAAATTAGTCATGGAAACAATTGAGCCCAACAAAGCTTTTCGTGATCTAGTTTACGTTCTGATTTCTAAAAAATGATAGTCTTAAACTTAAAAATCATGTACAGAAGAATGAAGAACTTCGACTTTTTCTTATTGCCCACTCTATAGACATCATGCTTATTACTGAAACTCATATGCGCCCTGGACCAAAAGTATACACTCCTGGCTATGAACAATATTATGCCAATCATCCAAGTAACACCGCAAAAGACGGTTCTGCAATCTTCATCAAAGCCAATATTCGCCACAGTCAAATTAAATCAACTATGCGCACTGATTTACAAGTCACCAATCTCGATGTACCAACGAGTGGTGGTATTATCAAAATAGCTTCTCTGTATCTTCCTCCAAATAAGCGTTGGACTAAAAGCGACTTTGATCAGCTACTGATCACATTGGGCCCCAAGTGTATAGCAGGAGGGGATTACAATGCTAAGCACCAATGGTGGGGCAACCTAAGGGCATGTAGTCGAGGAAAACGACTACAAGAGGCCATCATAACTAGTTCTAGCGAAGTTATAGCTACAGGTGAACCTAGCTTTTACTCATCTAACACTAGACTGACGCCAACAGCTTTGGACTTTTTTATTGTAAAAGGGGTGCCAATAAATAAACTTTCAATTGAAACAAAATACGATCTATCTTCTGATCACCTACCTATAGTAGCAACATTAAGCCACACTCCCCAATATAAATCCAGAAACAAATCCTTACTAGCTCCCGGCTCCTCTGTCGAAACATTTAGGAATGTCCTAGACAGAAGCATTAACCTAAACATGGACATAAATTATCCAGAAGACATCGAAGATATATATATAGTGATGTTCATGGACAAAATTCACGTGGCTGCGACACTTGCTACACCAGGAAGCAGAAATTCTCCTACCCAGAATAGACGCAGTATACTTCCACAAAACGCTTCAGTTCTCATACATCTCAAACGATGAGCTAGACGAGAATTTTCCAGAACAGGAGACGCACGCGCCCACAACATTTACAAAAGGTTATCAAATCGTCTTAACAAAGTTCTGGTGAAAAACAAACAAGACCACTTTGACCAAATGCTGGAAAATGCAAGTCCTGATGGAAACTCACGAATAACCTTAAAAAACAAGTTATTCCAAAGGCTCCCATCAGAAATCCGGCTGGTGGTTGGTGTGGCTCCAGTCAGGAGAAGGCCGATATCTTTGCAAGCAGCTTAGAGGATAGATTTATGCCACTGAATCTTACTCCGGCAGAACACCGAAACAGGGTGCAAACACTCTTGGACCAACCTTTTTAAATGGCCCTTCCCACAAGCCCTGTTACTTTGGAAGAGGTAGTAACGCAGACCAAAAAGCTCAAACCTAAAAAATCGCCTGGTGACCAACCCACTGAAGTAGATGCATATAGGCCCATTAGTCTTCTACCCGCGCTAGGGAAAATGTTAGAAAGGGTAATACTAGAACGCATTCTCAAACTTCCAAGCGTAAGTCAAGATATTCCAAAGTGGCAGTTCGGTTTCCGAAAAAGTCATGGCACTCCAGAACAGCTACACCGAGTGACATAACTTGCTTTGGAGGCAATGGAGGACAAGATGTATACAACAGCTGTATTCATGGATATACAACAAGCCTTTGATAGAGTTTGGCAAGATGGTCTTCTAAGTAAGCTTAAGACCATTTTGACGCCACAGCTATTTCTTCTTATCAAAAGCTTTCTATCGAACAGACAGTTCAGTGTGGCTGTCGATGGCGACAAATCGACTACGCGTACCGACTCTTTATTCGATGTATACTTCTGATATGCCAGATTCCTGGTGCTGTACAGATGTTGAAGACGAGGACAGAAGTTGAAGACGAGGAGTACAAGCATAAGTGATGCAACAAGGGGCCTACAAGAATATGTGACGGCCTTCGAGAAGTGGGCAACGGAATGGAATATCGGCATTAATTGCAGCAAATGTGCTTGCGTCACATTCACAAAAAGGGCTTTGAACTGCTCTGGAATTTCCATGCTCGGCTCCACACTTCAACACCAGACCTTTTACAAATACCTCGGGGTGATTTTGGACAGAGGACTAACGTTTCAAAGACATACGACTATGATCAAGCAAGCAGTACTTTCAAAGGCTGCAAAAATGTCGTGGCTCTTATCGCCGAGAAACAAACTCTAATTGGCAAATAAAGTTCGCCTGTATAAATCCATCCTGACCCCAATTTGGAAGTATGCGTTGCAAATATACGGAATTACGGCCAGAACTAATCTGAATAAAATAAGAGTTGCTCAAAGTGAAGTAGTTAGATCACTATATAACTCCCCCTGGTACATGAGAACCAGAGATATAGAAATAGATCTTAATATTCCAGAGATAGGCGATGTATTGAGACCCATGCGGAAAGTTATATGCGGCGACTAGGTTCCCACCCCAACACCCTGGCGAGAAGGTTTATCCATCCCCCGAAAAAAAGAAGGTTAAAAAGATTCCACCCACATGATCTCCCATCGAGATTATTATAATTATTTGTTCATGGAAAAGAATTAAATATTGTTAGAATAACTTAATTTATAAAGTAATGTATGAGTAATGTATTTATTGGTATGCCTATAGTGTAAAATTTTATGTAAAACCTGGTCAAGCTGCCACATAGGTAGCAGTAAACTTGTTTAATTCCAATTAATAAAATTTAACAAAAAAAAAAAAATAAAAAAAAGGAGCTGTAAATATGAATATCTAAATTAATGTGGGAATATAGTTTGGCTGTTTACCCAAATACCACTAGTATAAAACAGTTGATCCCTAGACAAAGACAACGATGATAACAAGAAACAACGAGAATGAGAACAGAAACGACTACAGATGAAAAAGGTGGCGAATTCGCAAAGACGACGTTCAACGAGAAGCAAGAGCGCAGCGCGAGGAGAAGTAGTAAGTTGTGCGTTCTGCCTGTGTGGCTATGAGATCGACAACAATACGACGACAAAGACGGTGGTGAAGACGTAACCGTAAGACAACGATGACCATTAATTAACATATTCTATATCATTTTTTTAAATACAAATAAAGTTAATACTAATATAACATAACCCCACATTTTGGAGGCTCTTCCAGAATTGAGGAAATGGGAATGGAATTGAACAAATGTGAACGGTATTGAACATATGTGAACAAAATTGATGACATTAAACGAAAGTTGAAGGTCTAACAAATAATAATACAGTTTTTTTTTTACTGCAATAGCGTGATTATATAATTTCATAAGTGCTGGCTTACGCTCAAGCAAGAAAGATAGCATTGCTGCACTGCATAAGTTTGTGTTTAAAAATGAAGGAGACAGAAGTAATCACCAAAGATTACGGGAATTTACTGTTTCCAATTTTTTTTTTCCGAAAACGACCAGAGATATAGTGCAAAGAGGGAATACGCAGTTAAAAATTTGACGCAGGCTGACCTTGTTTCAATATGCAACGTGCTAGGTATAGGGTACAAAAACTAAGACTTAGAAGTACACATTTTTCGCAATTTAAAAATAAACCGTTTCCTGGCGTCAACCGAAGTCGAAACAGACAATGAAACAAACGGTGAAGCAGAAAAGTTATGTTCCAGACTCAGAGCGGGCAAACGAATGCCGAAAGAAGTGATGAAAATGTGCAAGGAGTAGACGAGATGAATACCAGGCGCGACGTATTTACTGCAATTCGCTCAAACGAAACTTGGTTACAACGAGTGTGTTTTCGAGTACTTTTATAGAATGAAAGATATTGCTGCTTGAGGTAAAATTGAAGATGACGCTCTCATACAGTATTTAATTGACGGCATCGGCGAAAAAGGTGTTAACAAAACAATATTATATGGTACCAAATATATGAGTCAATTTAAACACAAACACTAATTGCATAGGAAAATCAGAGTGAGAAAGACAAGTCAAAGCGCAACGAGAGCAATATGAAAGAATAAGACATAAAAAATCAGATAGTCCTCAAAGACACGAAAAAAGATGAGATGTGGTGAAAAAGGGCATGTGCTGAATAATTGTCAGAATAAAGAAGTTCAGTAAGAACAACAGTAAGTTCAATATAATACGGGAAGATTTTTGTTTTGATATTTTCAAGCCAAAGCCGGAAAGCTGCAATGTCGTTTTAATTGGTTTCAGTAGTGACCGAGACTCTAATAAAATAACACCAATTGGACAATTTAAACAAACAATACTGATTGATAATGAAGATTATGTGTTAGATTTTTGTGTCGCACCAATAAAATTCCTTGATATGCAATTAATTATCAGAGAACAGCTATGTGTACACGCAGAGATTATTTTTAATTGTTATGGCTTGCAAGTGCCATAAGATCAATGACGAACAAAATATTCTAAACATTTGTGTTGAAGTTTTTTTTTTTTTTTTTTGGATGTATTAATTTAAAATTGTAGTAGGCTAGAGGTACATAAGTGTAGTATAGCAACATAGTATATAAACATTAAGTGTATAAACATTAAGTCATGGTTCGCTTTCGGGTGGCATTCTCTCTGTTTCGCAACATCGGCTCTGTAGCAACAAGCATAGATGCAGATCGCTAACGGAGAGGGAGTCAGTCGAATGCTAAAGCTGGAAATGAAAAGTGCCGAATAAACTGAAGAGGCTAAATCCTGTGTTATTTAAATTAGAGGGCTTATTATACCCCTACAAAACTGTCCTTCGCGAAAGGAAGTGACACTGAGTTACCATATTTGACATTAACGACGATGCGAGCGAATACGCTAAGCAAGAGGTGTGTGAGCTAATTTCGAGCTATGAACCAGTAAAAACAAAACCAACAAATGTAAAAATGCGTATCGTGCTAAATAATGAATCGCCTATTTATTCACGTCCACGCAGACTAGCTTTTACGGAAACGGGTATTGTTGATGAACAGATTGAAGATTGTCTTGAGAATGACACAATTGAAGAGTCAACATCCGAGTTTACAAGTCCCATAGTACTCGTAAAAAAGGGCGAAGGTTGTGCAAGGTTGTGTGTAGATTATCGCACAGTTAACAAAGTAATTATAAAAGACCATTTCCTATTACCGCTCATCGAGGATCAGTTGGATCAGTCTGCAAGATGCAAATATATTCAGTACAATCGGTTTGAAAAACCCATATCAGTTTTTGAAAATACACTTTGAATTTTTCAATTCTCCAGGCGTTTCAGCGCCACTTCAATTCGATATTTCGGGATCTGTCACGCAGAGGCATTGCATTGCCCAAGGTAGATGATATTATTATCTCCTCTAAGACCGAACAAGACGCTGTGCAACACTTGAAGGAAGTCTTTGCGACTTGCAAAGAATATGGTCTGCAGTTTAATTAGAAAAAATGCCATTTTCTGAAGACGCTCATATAATTTATTGGACATGTTATAGAAAATCGCAAAATTCACCCCTCACCCGAGAAAATCGAAGCTGTATCCAAGTTCAAGATGCCACAAACTATTAAGCAAGTAGAATGTTTTTTGGGCCTGACGGGCTGTTTCAGGAAGTTTATACCAAATTACGCAGGCATAGCCACACCTTTAACTGAGTTGACAAAGAAAAAGGCAAAGTTTAGATTTGATTTTGACGAAGTTAATGTTTTGAAGAAGTTGCTAACTGAGAGCCTTGTTTTAAGTATGTGTAATCAGTCTTACGAAACAGAAGTGCATGCAGTTGCATCTATTGATAGATTCGGAGCAGTTTTATTACAGATTAACGTCGACGGTGGTCTACTGCATCCTCTTTATTTTATGTCATAGAAGACAACGGATGAACAACGGAAATACATCAGCTATGAGTTAGAAATATTGGCAATCATCGAAGCTTTGACTAAGTTTAGGTTGTATTTGTTAGGCATTCATTTTAATCTGACTGCAGCGCTTTTAAGAAAACTTTAGAAAAACAAAGTTTATGCAGCAGTGTGGCTCGCTGGATTCTTTATCTACAGGAGTATAACTATACAGTTAAACATCGATCTGGCATGAGAATGAAGCATGTCGATGCTCTCAGCCGGTCTCCTGTTATGCTTATAAGAGAAGATAACATTAGTACTGTTTTGAAAGATCCGCAAGCACGCGAAAAGAACATAAAAGCCATCAAAGAAGTTTTAAGCGATGAAAATAAAGCATACGATGACTACTTTGTAAAATCTGGTATGCTGTACAAACTTGTAGATGACGATGAGCTAGTACTAGTGCCAAACGAAATGCAAAAGCTAATCATAAGCAGAGCCCATGACAGAGGTCATTTTGCTGCTAAGAAGACAAAGGAGTTAATTTGCCGAGAATTTTTATACCACACGTTGAAGACAAAATTAATAAATATATCGAATGCTGTATTCTGTGCATTTTAACGAATTGTAAACGAGGCAAGCAAGAAGGACTGCTACACCCGCTCCGGAAGGAAGACGTCCCATTGTTTACATACCATGTTGACTTTTTGGGTCCGCTTGAGTCCACGCATAAAAACTGAAAACACATTTGGATATAATCGATTATTTTAAGAAATTTTGCTGGCTCTTTCCAACGAAGTCAACCACAGCAAGCGAGGTGATTGTGAAGCTCAGTAACCAAAGTGTTACCTTTGGCAACCTAGCATTCATTATTTAGAATATTCATTATTTAGGAGATTTGTGAAATATTGCGACGACGAGGGAATAAAGCTAGTGAAGACGACTACTGGCTTACCAAGGGTTAACGGACAGGTTGAGCGACTAAGTTATATTATTATTTCAGTACTCTCAAAGTTAAGTGTCGATGGCCCCACGAAATGGTATCGCAATGTTAACAGAGTGAAGCAGGCGATCAACTCAATGTTTGTCAGAAGCAAAAATGTCAAAATGAGAACGAAAGATGATCTTCAGATTAGAGACTTGGTAAACAAAGAGGTCATAGCAGTTTTCAAAGAAGAACTCAGCGAGTTACGAACGAAGGCGAAGACTCAGATATTAAGGCAACTGAACGAGAACAAGAAGGCGTACAGTCTTCGTCGCAAGCAAGCAAGACGATATGATGTTGGCGACCTAATAGCTATTGAACGTACCCAGCTTGGTAGGGGCCTTACAAAGTTGTAAAAGTGAAGCACAAAACGCTTATAATGTCCAAAAAGTAGGCAACAGCGTTGGACCAAAATATTCGGCAACGTGCGCGGAATACATGAAGCCATGGCCGATGATGGCAACGATGACAGCGATGACGAAGGAGCATACGTGTCGAAAGCTTAGTCAGAATGGCCGAACGCGGGAATGGTGTTTGGCTGTTTACCCAAATCCCACTAGTATGAAACAGCTGATCCCTAGTCAACGACAACGATGATAACAAGAAGAACGAGTCTGAGAAGAGCAACGACTACAGATGAAAAAGGTGGCGAATTAGCGAGGTGGCGAATTCGCAAAGATGACGATCAACGAGGAGCAAGAGCGCAACGCGAGGAGAGCGAAATGCTGTACGACGGCATCAGAGTTGTTTTTTGCTCGTTGAAGAAGTAAGTTGTGCGATCTGCCTGTGTGGCTATGAGAACGACAACGACGATAAAGACGGCGGTATTCTATATCATTTGTTTAAAAATACAAATAAAATTAAAACTAATATAATAAAACCCAACATGTATGTTCACATTTATTTATTTATCTCTTGTTAAAAAGAAAATTATTGTTTGTTTAGGCTGGCTCTGAGCTTGCGTTGAATTACTCTTCAGTGACTTTCAAATCAATTCGCTCCAGTGACCTATTGAATCATGAATTGATTTGCGTGTAGCGTTAGATAGTTCGAGCTTGAGACTTTATTACTTCTTTTTTTTTTCAATATATTTATTACTAAATTTTTTTGTTAGAAAATTTATTATTATAAACCAATTCGTGTTGCGTCCAGCATGTCGAAGCGTTTCACGAAGCGAACGATTTGTGTCTCGAGTACGACGCAACCCGTGGTTGTCACTTAGCCATACGATGGTTGTCACACGTTGTCGATGTTAGAAGAACGCATCGAACATATTGCTCGGTTGTAACGAACTTACGCGATGTGTATGGCGTATGGCCTGACGTTGGAATTTGAGAAAAATTTGTAAAAATTTGCACTTGTTTTGTTGTTTCATGTATAAATTAATTTGTAATAAATGGTATATATTCACCAATTTGCTATATAAGTAGCTTTTATAGAAATTATTTATGTGTGTTGGTTGGTGAATATAAATCATATATACAGCTGTGTTCAAAAAAATAGCAGTGCTTGGGACCTGCGAGTTTAAGTTAAAAAATTCCTATGATTTACAATTTTAATGGTCAAATTTTTTTTATAATATCGTTAGGTATTTAATTTCAAACAATTTAGCAAATGTTTCACTTTTATTTCTTTAATAGTTTCGAAAATATAGATTAAAACAACATAATAGGCAGAATTTCAGGTGTTCACTAAAATAGCAGTGCTATGAAAAAATAGTAAAAAAAAAACAACTTGACTTAGAACGAACTTAGTTTTTCTTTTTAATGTGTTAATTAGGGCCTAATACTTGGTTGGATAGCCTTTGTTAGCCAGCACAGCTTACAACCACGCGACATGGAGTTCACCAGGTCCTGGCAACATTTGGGGGGTATTTTTTACCATGCATCCGGCACAACTTGCCAAATCAGAGCCTTAGACGTCGGGGAGTTCTTCGACACATATTGTTTAATGTCCCCCCACAGGTTTTCAATCGGGCTTAAATCGGAAGATGATGCTGGCCACGGCATTACATCTATTATATTTTGGGTGAACCTATTCTTAGCCGATTTGCTTCTGCGTTTCTTATCATTATCCTGTTGAAATGTCTATTTTAAGGGCATATTATATTCAGAATATGACAGTAAGACATCACTAAGTATATTTGCATATGCGTTTTGGTCTATAATACCATAAATCATATGTTATGGACTCATACCATTGTAAAAAAAACAAGCCCATACCAGAATTTTCGGTCCACCATGGTTGAAAGTCATCAGTGGCTGTTTTGGGTGGTACTCCGTGTTTGGAGGTCATCAGATATACTGTAGTGAACCAGTTCCACCAAATATAACTATTTTTGACCCATCAATCCAAAGGATATTACGCCATTTGGAGACTGGCCAGATTAGGTAGGTTTTAGGGAAGCTTAACCTTGCCTTAATATGCCTAGGGCTAAGTAGGGGATCCTTTTGTGGACTCCTCTCACTTAAATTTTGATTCAGTAGTCATCTCTGAATAGTAAAGTCGCTTATTCCCAAGTTCAGCTCAGACTTTATGTCCACAAAGGATGCAAAAGGATAGACTTTGCTGTAGGGAACTATGCGACGATCGTCTATACCTGTGGTTTTACGTATGGTACGACGGTTTTCGGGTTTCCATTCATATTTAATGGCATTGGATACCATTTTGGCAGAACATTCAAGGGTTTTTTGAATGTCCTTATATGTTTTTCCTTCCTTTCTAAGCTTAAAAATTAACATTATTTTCTCCTGGGAGCAGTGCTGTCCTCTACCCACTAAAATAAAATTTTTTAAATTTTTTTTTAATTTATTACCCTTTAAAATATACGAATTAACTTAACCAAACTCACTTTTTAGAAAATATTGAAACCAGAGACTGCTATTCTTATGAACAGCCTAAAAGTGGTTAATTTGCTCAAGAATGTAAATAAAAAAAGGATAACATGAAAAACTGACGGGATTTTCTTTTTTTCTATATTTATACAAGTGGATTCCGAAAAGGGACATGGATAAATACATTTGTGTTTCTTAGTTTCTATCACACTGCTATTTTTTTGAACACATAACAAATGTATGTAGTGAGAATTTTTAAGTACAAGCTCAAAAAGAAAAATATTTTTTTTTTTATTATTATTATTATTTTTATGCCTATGTATGATCATACTATAAATATTTACGACGTCGCAATTTTTAATCTGTCTTTATGTACAGTTTGCTTTTTATGTTTATTTTTAGTTATTATAACGTTATTATTTTCTCCTATTTCCGTTACTTTATACGGACCTGTATATTTGGAGTCTAACTTATGACCTGTTTCGTTTTTTAATAGAACTTTATCTCCTACTAATATATCTAAGTTCCTTGCTTTCTGATCATTAAGTTTCTTATTTTTCTCTTTATGTTCATCTATCATAACTCTAGCTCTTTTATAGGCTACTTCTAATCTATATTTACTTTCCTTAGCATAATCATCTACATTATATATGGGTTTTATATTAGTTATGCTATTAAATTGATTTGGCAAATTATTTGTTTTACCAAAGACAAGTTCGTATGGACAATAGTTATGTGCTATTGATGGGGTTGTGTTAAAACAGTATACGAAATATTTAAGCCATACGTCCCAATCAGTTTTATCAACCGATATGTATGAACGTATATATTCATTGAAAGTTCGGTGACTTCTTTCGACTGTTCCAACTGTCTGGTGATGGTGTGCAGTTGATGTTATATTTTTTATTTTAAGATATTTGCACAAGTCATTTATAACTGAATTCTTATATTCTGTTCCCATGTCCGTAATGCACGTCTTCATTGGACCGTACTTTAGAATAAAAGATTCATAAATCGCTTTAGCGACAGTATTAGCGCTTTTGTTTGCAACTGGTATGGCAACTAGATATTTAGTTAAATCACATATTAGTGTGATTGCATATTCATTGCCATTTCCTGATTTTGGTAGCGGACCTATAGTGTCCACTATCACCCTGTCGAAAGCTTTTATTGGGGTCTCTGTTATTGTTAAAGGAGTTATTGTATTTCTTGTCACTTTTGATTTTTGGCATTTCTGACATTTTTTAATGTACTCAGTTATATCTTTAGACATACCTTTCCAGTAATAGTATCTTTTGACATTGCCCAAGGTTTTTGTGATGCCTGTGTGACCTCCTTGTATTGGATCGTCCTGAAATGTAGACAATATAGCTTCTTTTTCTTTTAATTTTTCTATTAGGGTCACCGGGTTGAGTAGCGCTACTCTCAATGAATTTAATATTTTATTGCCCATTATTTTGATATTATCAATTGAAACATGTTCAAAGATATTTTCCCACGGTGCCACTTTGAGTTGGCTGATTTTATTTATACCGGCTTGCATTTCAAGCCTTTGGAAAAAATGACCTATATTAAGTATTCCATTAGTATATAAATCGCTAACATCATATCTTGCAATAATTTTCTTACCATGTTTAAAGAAACATAGCATATTTTTTATATGCAAGGTCACTACTTTACGTAATTCGTCATTTTTGATGACTTCATATACGTTGGGCTTTGAAGCTTTTTCTATAGATTGCTTAGGCAATTCTATTTCTTTATCTCCTGCGCAGGATTTTTGTCTACTTTGATATCTTGTAGTGACTTTCTTTATATTTCTGTTAATTTCTTGTAGTTCTTTGATGGTTATTCTTGATAACGCATCAGCTACATAGTTGTCTTTTCCCTTTAGATACTCAACTGTAAAATTATACTCCTCTAATTCAAGTCTCATACGAGTTAGTTTAGAGCTCGGATTTATCATAGAGAACAGGTATGTAAGTGGTCTGTGGTCTGTTTTGACAGTGAAATGTCTACCATAAATATATGGTCTGAAATGAGTTATTGCCCAATGAATTGCTGCCAATTCTTGTTCTGTTGTGCTTTTATTACTTTCACCCTTCGTAAACGCTCTTGATGCATATGCCACTGGAAGTTGGAGACCTTTTTTGCATTGAGTTAACACTGCTCCACAAGCTTGCTTACTTGCATCCGTTATTTTGCAAAATTCTTTGCTGAAATTTGGGTATTGTAATAAATTGGGATTAATTAGTGCCGACTTGAGATGTTCGAAGGCATGCTGGCATTCAGCTGTCCATTCGAATTTTACATCCTTTTTACATAATCTTGTTGTGACGAGAATATCCGGCAAAATTTTGGATAAAACGTCTATAGTAATTGCAAAATGCAATAAATCGTCTAGCACTGTCCGCATCGTGTGGGACTGGATAATTTTTGATGACGTCATATTTTTTGTCATCTGGCAAGATTCCTTTATCTGTGCATCTGTGTCCCAAAAATGTGACTTCATGCATGAAAAATGAACATTTTTCTGGATGTAGCTTTAGGTTGTATTTCCTGCATTTCTCAAAAACATCAGTCAAGTTTTTAACCATATGTTTTTCGGAACAACCAATAACTATTAAATCATCCATATACAGGAATGCTTGAGGAGGTTCAAGTCCAGAGAAAGCTATAGTCATCATTCTCTGAAAAGAATTTGGTGCTATTTTTAAACCGAATGGTAATCGCGTGAAGCGATATGAGCCATTGCTCTTTGAAAAAGACGTTACATCTCTTGAATTTTCTTCGAGTTCAATTTAATGAAAACCTGACATTAAGTCTAGGCATGAAAAATATTTTGCTCTACCTAGTTGATCTAAAATATCATCCATTCTAGGGAGTGGGAATTTATCTGACAACAATTTTTTATTAATTTGACGATAGTCAATTACTAATCGCCATTTTTTCTTGTCAGAACCAGGAAGAGATTTCTGTGGAACTAACAAAAGTGGGCTCTTAATATGGGGACACAGACGGTTCGACTATTTTGTTATCAATTAATTTTTCTGCCTGTACTTGAATTTCGTCAAGTTGACTATGAGGATTTCTATAATTTTTAATATATACTGGCTCATCATCTGTCAATCTTAGCTTTTGTTTGTAGAAATTATTTGTTGTGATTGATTCGGTTTCAAGTCCGAATACATCGCTATACTTGGTGCATAAATCTGTTAGTGTAGATTTGAATTGTGGTGGAAAATTTTTTGTTAATTGAGACATGACAGTTTTTTCTCTTGCTTCAGGATTGGTTTGAACTATGTCATAGTTTGAAAGTGATTCATATTGTAGATCTTTTATATTTACTATTTGATCTTTATTATTTGTATTCAGCAATCGGACAAATGCATTTTTGGTTGTTGCAACTGTGTTTGCAACATAAATGCCTTTTTGAATTTCCTGGTTTTGTATTAAAACACTTTCTTCATTTGAGGATAGTTGTATTTTTCGGACAACCTGGGATCTTGCTGGTAGAATTATTGAGTTATTACCAGAGCTGTATGTTATTGGAACGTATATTGGGAAATTCAGATTATTTGGTCTCATCTTGAGCCAATCTTCTGTTTGATTAAAATCTATTTGACAATTGAATTTCTTTATGAAATCAGTTCCTAATATTCCATCACATGGGATTAAGAAATGTGAATCTACTATATGATAATCGTGTGAAATTATGTAATTGCCTGTCTGTATCTCAATTGAAGTTAATCCTTTGGATTGAATTAATTCTTGTCCTATTCCTTCAATATTAATTTTATTGTTGCCTTGAATATCATTAAAGATATCAGAATTTTCTTTTAGAAGAGAAATATCTGCACCTGTGTCTATTAAAAAGACAAGTTTCTTATTTGTTTCTACATTGACAAAATTAACAAATATGTTTTGGCTAAGATTAATTGTAGGAACCTTGTGTCTATTTATTGTTGAGCAGCTAAAGGGTGTTTGGAGTTTCCCGAGTTATTTTGGGCTATTCTTACATATCCTTGATTATTGTTATTTTGGCCACGGTTCGAGTTGCCACGGCCTCTAAAGTTTCCTTTATTATTATTATTATTGGTATTGTTATAACGATGACCGCCTCTGTAATAAGGGCGGCCCCTCGTGTTATAACGACCGCGGTGTGTACCGCGCTGAGTCTGATTTTGGTAGAACAGAACAGCGTTGGAATGTCCAATTGCTTCTGTGCAACTGTCTATAAATTTAGTTATGGCATCGTTCATACTGTTGAACGTGCCTGCTTGCATGATAACTTTTACCTTATCAATCGAGCAATTCCTCGTCATTGCTTTGACGGCTTGTGTCGTGCTATATTTGTTTGCGAGTTCTGGTTTCAAACCATCACTAATATAAGCACCTTCTAGAGCTTTTGTTAATTGCTCCACCTCTTGCGTGTAAAGGTTGGCTGTTTTGTTCTTTTGCTGCAGATTTAGTAATTTTGCAGAGAGTACCTCAACAGATTCCCCCTTTACTGTTCGCGAGAGTTTATCTTTAATTTCCTGTATTGTATTTTCTGTGCTAATGAGATTCCTAGCATGACCTTTTAGTTTGGTCTTAATGACATTTACTGCCAAAGTCTCATGTTCTCCTTTTATCGAATCTAACAAGTTCAGAGCGTCTTTGAAACTCTGTAGGTTTTCTGCTTTGCCGTCATACTCAAATAATAGAGACGAGGCTGTTTTTAGGAAATCTACTTCTGATTGTGCCATCTTGTTTACTATTTTACTTCCTGTTGGCTTACTATTTCTTTCCTCAGCAATTACGTCTAGTAATAGTTCAGCTGGGAAATTTAGTGTATTTGGAACAAGTACTTGTAACTTGTGCCTTTGTGACACATATAATATGTTCTCTTTTAATCGAGATATTATATCTTTTACTTGTGTCTGTTGAAACGAAGATAATTTCGTATTGTGGTCAAGTATTATGACACAGACCTCGTTATATTTTCCTAATAGTGTCTCTAAATGTTTTATCTTTGTGTCGTTACTTATGGGTGCACTCTTATTGAGGCACTTAAACGATCTATCAAAGTCTTCCCGCAGTTTCTTGATTTTAGCTATTATATTTAGCCAATCCATCAAGTTAGGAACTGGGGGGGTTAATAAAAAGATTTATTTAATAAATTTAATAAAAAGATTTATATAATTATATTTTATATTTTGTTTTCATATTTATTTATATGTTCATAACTAGGCTTGTTTTTTTTTTTGTTTTCTTTTTGAAGCTTTTGACATGGCAGTTTTATGCTTGCTTACTTGGGTTAACATTTTTTTTTTCGCTTTATTTATTGCCTTTCAGCTATAAAACCCTGTCCAAGTCATTAGCTCTGCTTACATATCTTTTCTTAAGTCATTTACTATGCATTTTGTATAGTTTATAACATATATTTATCAACATAATTATTGTTTTGAAAAGAGTTTTTCTCCTAATACAGTTTTTTCTGAATATATTGGGTCTGGGTATAATTTACTTATAGAGTTGTCAAATGACATTTACTTATTTTTTATTTATTGAATTTGTTTTTGATTCGCTTTTTTTTTTAAATTTTAAAATATCTATTTTTTTTTTGTTAAGACGCCTTGCGGCGGTGAGAAATTTAAAATTAATTCATCCGTATGAATTTACAGGTTTCCTACCTAAATTTTCGTTTGGCTTTACAGGCCGAACTTCACATCGGGCAGAAAAGGTTCCGCTCAATGTTACAATTGGTTTTTATAATTATTAAAAAAATTATGCATCGCAGTGCAATCAGAAAAAAAATTTTGCACACAGTGCTATTAAAAAAAAAGTTTGCGCTCTTTGAAGCGCTGTCGGTTCCCTCTTGTCAGTTGTTGTTGGAGATCCACCGTTGTTGTAGTGTGCAGATAGCGCACCACAGTGTGAATACTATTCTGGCGTTGACGTAGTGGGCGCGCTGCACACCACGTTATCCTGTGTCAGCTGGGCGTCGCCGGTGTTGGCACGCTGACACGCCCTCGATGACGTAGTGAGCGGGCTGCTCACCACGTTGATGATAATGTCCTCATATTAGGGTTGTGTGCCGGTGGTGCAATGCCTGCTTTCACAATGTGGTGTGAACAATGGTCCCTCGCAGTCGTTCGGGCAGATCTTCTTAAATTCCGGCAGGCTTTTTGGCTGGGTAGGTTGAATTTTATTATTATTTGGTAAGCATTTTATTTCTTTTACTGAGTGAGCGGGTTTGGTTGGGTTTGTTTCCTTAAGATATTTGACATAGTGGTCTAGCTCGGCTTGTAGTTTTTGAGCTTTCGACCATACTGGCGGTGGAGTATTCGTATATAATAGCCACTTTAGGTGCGCTATTCTCTTTTTTGCTTTATTTCGAACTCCGCCCCTGTTTTTACCCATCACACTAACACTCAACTCACTCAGATCATTGTTTCTCCGCAATTGCCGCCGTCTTGGTTGTTTGTTGAAGTTGTTGAGTAGTCAAAAGTAGCCTGCAGCGCAGAGACGCTTATATGCGTTTCCTATTTATATATATATGTATATATATATATATATATATCGCCGAGCGACGGTGCTGGAGGAGGAGTGCTATAGGCACACATATTAGCGATCAGCGCTTGGCCAGCCTGAGTACTGCTGATCATGCAATATGGGTATGTTAGCCCTCAACATACGCTTGGGCTGGACTGTTGCAACACATTGCAACAGAATGCTACAATGTGATTGTATATTATGAATACATATAGGTACAATGGTTAACCGATATGTGTGCATACTACAGAACAGAACATGTTCGAACAAAACAGAACATAACATGTTCGAATAGAACAGAACATGTTCGAATAGAACAGAACATGTTCGAACAGAATAGAACATGTTCGAATTTTTTTTTTTTTTTTTTTTTTTTTTTTTTTTTTTTAACTTATTGCGTTATTTATTGGATCTTCTCTTTTTGTGAGACTAACAATAATTATTCAAATCTTATTATATAACTTATATTAATTACAATGTGAAATAATTGTATTAGTTAGAGACGGCCCTAGGATTTCTTTGCTGGGCTGGAGAATCTTTGCGCTTCAGTCGGCTCTGACTGTAGACTCGCGAAAGCGACTTCGCGAGAGGATTTTCGTGTGCGGCGAGCTTTGCTTGATGTTTACTTTTTTTCATCTGAATTTCCTCATTGACAAGGTTTATGTGGAGGTCTCTATGGATGCTTTCGCTGCGTAGGTACCATGGTGCCCCAGTGATAGTTCGCAGAATCGTGGACTGAGCTCGCTGTATGATTTCAATGTTGGTTTTTGAAGCGTTTCCCCATAGTTCACAGCCGTATGTCCAGATGGGTTTCAGCACGGTATTGTAGAGGAGTACTTTGTATTCCAGACTAAGGGGAGAGTTGTAGTTAATAAGCCAGTGAAGATTGGCTGCTTTAAGCTTCGTATGAGTCCTCTTAGATTCTATATGTCGCCGCCAGGTGAGGCGTCTATCTAGGTGAACGCCGAGATATGTTACAACGTGTGCTTGTGGGATAAATGTATTGTTCAGGGTACAGGGTGGGCAGGTTTGTCTGTTCAGTGTGAAGGTTACATGTCTGCTTTTGGTCTCGTTTATTTTAATGCGCCAGTCCGCAAACCATCTTTCCACTATTTTAAGATGGCAGGCAAGTTGCTCTGTTGCCTTTGCTGGGCATCTAGATCGGCTAAGTATTGCGGTATCGTCAGCAAACGTAGAGGTTGTGAGCTGATAGTTTGTAGGCATGTCTGCTGTGAATAGGGTGTAAAGAACGGGGCCCAGTACACTACCTTGGGGGACTCCAGCATTGATAACGCGGTCGTGTGAAGTCGAACTGTTACACCTGGTTGGGAACACTCTTTTGAAGAGATAAGATTCGAACACTTTGTGCGTGTTCTGGGGAAGCAGTTTTGTTATTTTGTACATTAGTCCTTCCAGCCAGACTCGGTCAAATGCTTGTGCAACATCTAAGAATATAGCTGAACAGTATTCCCGGTGCTCAAAAGCGGTACGAATTTCGTTTGTGATGCGATTGACCTGTTCGATCGTTCCGTGATTTTTGCGAAAGCCACTCTGATGCGATGGTATTGTATTTCGCCTTCTTAAGTAGGGAGTTAGTTGTTTTAAAAATGCCTTTTCAAACAGTTTCGAGAGACACGTTAGGAGACTGATTGGTCTGTAGGATGAGGGTTGCGTTTTGTCTTTGCCTGGCTTGGAAATCATTACTATAACCGCCTTTTTCCACCTTTCGGGATAGTATCCAAGGTTCGTAATAGCTTTGAAGAGATGGCATAAGGTCAGAACCGCACACGGTGGGAGTTCTATGATCATTTTTGGTGCCACCAAGTCATGTCCAGGTGATTTTTTGGGATTAAGATCTTTTATGATAGATGCTATCTCACTTTGGCTGAATGTTACTGGATTTATAGGGGGCAAGCTTTTAGTTACTACAGGGAGGACAAATGAGTTGCTAGCAGGATTTGGTTGGAATACTTTCTGAAGGTGATCGGCGAACGCATTAGCTCTATCTTCGTCGCTGCGTATCCAGCTTCCAGAGGGACCTCGCAGTGGAACGACTGTTTCTGCCGGTGGCTGTATGCTTTTGTGTGCTTTCCACAAAGGGTTTCTTTTGCTGGTGTGCGATAGTTGTTTGATATATAGATGCTGGGCGTTGGCTTCCTCAAGCTTAAGTGCCCTGGTTAGTTTACGTGTTGCTATTTTTAGATGTTCTTTAGCCGTTGGGGATCTATGATTCTGCCATTCTCTTCTTAGTCTTCGTTTTTCAAGTACTAGCTGTTCGATTTCACGATTGGTCTTGCTATGATTTGTCATTTTGTGTGTGTCTGGAGGTGTAGAGACCTTGGCTGCAGCAACAAGTGTTTCCTCTATTTATTTGACCAGGCGATCAACATCCTCGTCGGTGAATACTGTTTGAGTTGGTTCCATGTGAGTACAAACATATTTCGCGTAACTTGCCCAGTTGGTCCTGTTGCCTGTCAGCCTGTAGGGCCGCTCAGTTATATGTGGTCGGTGCCAGAGAGTAAGTAGAACTGGAGAGTGATCAGATGATAGTTCTGCAAGTGACTCGGCCGTAATATTATTTCTTGGAATCTTTCTTGTTATTGCGAAGTCAATGAGATCCGGTAGCTTATTTGGATCTGCTGGCCAGTATGTAGGCCTACCCGGAGTCACATAATCGAGCTTGTTTCGCGGCTTAATGAGCGCGTTGTATAGTTGTTTGCCCTTTGGGTTCAGAAGACGTGATCCCCAGTGCGTATGCTTGGCATTGTAGTCACCGGTCGCTATGAATCGCTCACCGAGTGAGTTGAAAAATTCCGAGAATTGGTCCTCAGAAACTACAAAACGAGGTGGGCAGTAGACTGCGGCCAGAGTGACGGGGCCGCTGCTGGATTGCATGCTTATGGAAGTGGATTGCAGGTAGTCCATTTCAGTTCTGTTGTAAAGGTGGTGTTTGATGCGATTTCTGATAAGTACCATATACCAGTACCCCCATGGGCTTTGCCGTCTGGATGGTTTGTGGCGTAGAATAAGTATCCTGGGATATGGAAGTTGTGTTTGTCTGTTAGATGTGTCTCGGAGAGGAGCATGACGTCAATATTTTTTTCGAATAAGAACTGGGCAAGTTCGTTTTTATGCCGTGAAACGCCATTCGCGTTCCACATAGATATTTGAAGTGGAGACATTATATTGGTGCAGTGTAGGACGGGCCCGATTGTGGCGGAGTGTGAGGGATGTGGGTGGTCTGAGCGCGTATTGATTCTCCGCGTTTGTTAAGGCGGTTCTTTAGTTCCTTGTATACTACACAGCCACGCCAGTTCGCTGTGTGACTTTCACCGCAGTTGCTGCACATTTTAACAGAGATGTCTTCCTTGTTCTTATGGCAGTTCGCTGTGCTATGAGCTTCACTACAGACTACGCAAATAGATTTCAGCGTACAGTACGCCTTAGTGTGGCCATATTCTTGGCAGTTAGTGCACTGCACTGGGCGATTGCGCTTGTGTGGCTCTTCCACTGTGATACGCCGATGCAGTAGGAGCTGTAACTTCTAGATTGGATGAACTTCATTTTTTTTCAGTGTCTGGCGCTCTGGCTCCAATTCGATTTTGAACATTGGTTGTGGTTCCTTATTTTTGTTTAATATGTTCATGACCATTTTTGCACTAAAGTTCTTTTCCTTGAGCGCTTCTACGATTTCAGTGGTCGAAACAGTTGCCTCAATCACTTTGAGAACTACCTGTAGGCCCCTTGCGCTTTTTAGTTGGTATGTATAAAAGTTTTTTCCTGCTTCATCCAAGAATTTGGTTAGTAGACGATGGCTATCCTCGGTTTCAGTTTGAACCTTTGTTTCATTTATGTTCCCTTTTCTTAAGGGTATTACGTAAAATGAGTTTTCTCCTATAAGTGTGGCTATTTTGTTCACTAATGCACTTGAGCTTTTTTCGCGAATGTATATTGGAGGAGGCTTGACCTTCTTAGGAGACTTTGCCGGTTGTATACTTTCATCAGTAGAATTTGCCAGCAGCTCAAATCTGTTGGTGTTTTCTGGCGTTTTGTTAGTGAGCATGTTAGCATTGTCGCGTGTAATTTTTGATTTGTTTTCTGTTTGTTGACTTTTGTAATTTTGAGGGCTAAGTTTTCTTTTTATTGTTATGTAGCGATCCATTCCAGTCTGTATGGTGGACCCGGCGTTCTTGTTTACGTTTTGGCTTGCTGATAGCGCAGCAGAACCGTTAAATTGTGTTTTTGTTTTGATCGCTGGCTCAGTAGGAGCAAATGCTTGCGTCGACGAAATTGAGAGAGCTGACGATACCGTTCCAGTTGTAGTTGTGATTGCAGTTGCAGTGGTTGTTGTTGTCACAGTACTAGTCACCGTAGGTAAGCGTAAAGAAATTTGTTGGCAATGGTAAACTTGTCGGGTTATGGGTGATTGACCGCTCGCTGTCTGCAGAAGTCGCGGAGACATAAGAGAAGTACGCGTTGTTTCGTTGCAATGAGAGCCGGCGATCGTCTTGCTCGCGTTGTCGCTGAACGCGAGTGTCATTCTGGCTCATAGTGTAAAACTACTTGCTTATACTATTTCAAACACAGAATATGTATTCGAGCGATGGTGCATCGCACAGAGCGTCTCTTTTGCTTTCGATTTATTTGTTTGTATTATATTAATAACCATTCACTTCACTAAAAACAACCGATTTTATACGGAGCTCGATGAAAACACGTCTTCACACGTCAGCGACCATATAACGAGTGGGAACAGAATGTTCGAATAGAACAGAATATGTTCGAATAGAATAGAACAGAACAAAACATGTTCGAACAGATCATGTTCGAACAAAACATGTTTGAACAGAACATGTTCAAACAGAACATGTTCGAACGGAACATATTCGAACGGAACATGCTTGAACAAAACCTGTTCGAACAGAACATGTTCGAACAGAACATGTTTGAACAGAACATGTTCGAACAGATCATGTTCGAACAGAACATGTTCGAACAGAACATGTTCGAACAGAACATGTTCGAACAGAACATGTTCGAAAAGAACATGTTCGAATGGAACATGTTTGAACAGAACATGTTTGAACAGAACATGTTCGAACATAAAATGTTCGAACAGAACATGTTCGAACAGAACATGTTCGAACAGATCATGTTCGAACAGAACATGTTCGAACAGAACATGTTTGAAGAGAATATGTTCGAACAGAAAATGTTCGAATGGAATATGTTTGAAGAGAACATGTTCGAACAGAACATGTTTGAAGAGAACATGTTCGAACAGAACATGTTTGAACAGAACATGTTCGAAAAGAACATGTTTGAACAGAACATGTTCGAAAAGAACATGTTCGAACAGAATGTTCAATTCGAACATGATCTGTTCGAACATGTTCTGTTCAAACATGTTCTGTTCGAACATGTTCTGTTCGAACAGGTTTTGTTCAAGCATGTTCCGTTCGAATATGTTCCGTTCGAACATGTTCTCTTCAAACATATTCCATTCCAACCTTTTCTGTTCGAACATATTCTCTTCAAACATGTTCTGTTCGAACATGTTCTGTTCGAAAATGTTCTGTTCGAACATGTTCTGTTCGAACATGTTCTGTTCGAACATGTTCTGTTCGAACATGTTCTGTTCGAACATGTTCTGTTCGAACATGTTTTGTTCCAACATGTTCTGTTCGAACATGTTCTGTTCAAACATGTTCTGTTCAAACATGTTCCATTCGAACATGTTCTTTTCGAACATGTTCTGTTCGAACATGTTCTGTTCAAACATGATCTGTTCGAACATGTTCTGTTCGAACATGTTCTGTTCGAACATGTTCTGTTCGAACATGTTCTGTTCGAACATGTTCTGTTCGAACATGTTCTTTTCGAACATGTTCTGTTCAAACATGTTCTCTTCGAACATGTTCTGTTCAAACATGTTCTGTTCGAACATGTTCTCTTCAAACATGTTCTGTTCGAACATGTTCTGTTCAAACATGTTCCATTCGAACATGTTCTTTTCGAACATGTTCTGTTCGAACATGTTCTGTTCAAACATGATCTGTTCGAACATGTTCTGTTCGAACATGTTCTGTTCGAACATGTTCTGTTCGAACATGTTCTGTTCGAACATGTTCTGTTCGAACATGTTCTTTTCGAACATGTTCTGTTCAAACATGTTCTCTTCGAACATGTTCTGTTCAAACATGTTCTGTTCGAACATGTTCTCTTCAAACATGTTCTGTTCGAACATGTTCTCTTCAAACATATTCCATTCGAACATTTTCTGTTCGAACATATTCTCTTCAAACATGTTCTGTTCGAACATGTTCTGTTCGAACATGATCTGTTCGAACATGTTCTGTTCGAACATGTTCTGTTCGAACATTTTATGTTCGAACATGTTCTGTTCAAACATGTTCTGTTCAAACATGTTCCATTCGAACATGTTCTTTTCGAACATGTTCTTTTCGAACATGTTCTTTTCGAACATGTTCTTTTCGAACATGTTCTGTTCAAACATGTTCTGTTCGAACATGTTCTGTTCGAACATGTTCTGTTCTAACATGTTATGTTCGAACATATTCCATTCCAACATTTTCTGTTCGAACATATTCTCTTCAAACATGTTCTGTTCGAATATGTTCTGTTCGAACATGTTCTCTTCAAACATATTCCATTCGAACATTTTCTGTTCGAACATATTCTCTTCAAACATGTTCTGTTCGAACATGTTCTGTTCGAACATGTTCTGTTCGAACATGTTCTGTTCGAACATGTTCTGTTCGAACATGTTCTGTTCGAACATGTTCTGTTCGAACATGTTCTGTTCGAACATGTTCTGTTCGAACATGTTCTGTTCGAACATGTTCTGTTCGAACATGTTCTGTTCGAACATGTTCTGTTCAAACATGTTCCATTCGAACATGTTCTCTTCGAACATGTTCTGTTCAAATATGTTCCATTCGAACATGTTCTGTTCGCACATGTTCTGTTCGAACATGTTCTGTTCTAACATGTTCTGTTCGAACATGTTCTGTTCGAACATGATCTGTTCGAACATGATCTGTTCGAACATGTTCTGTTCAAATATGTTCCGTTCGAACATGTTCCATTCAAACATGTTCTTTTCGAACATTTTCTGTTCAAACATGTTATGTTCAAACATGTTCTGTTCGAACATGTTCTGTTCGAACATGTTCTGTTCGAACATGATCTGTTCGAACATGTTCTGTTCGAACATGTTCTGTTCGAACATGTTCTGTTCGAACATGTTCTCTTCAAACATATTCCATTCGAACATTTTCTGTTCGAACATATTCTCTTCAAACATGTTCTGTTCGAATATGTTCTGTTCGAACATGTTCTGTTCGAACATGTTTTGTTCCAACATGTTCTGTTCGAACATGTTTTGTTCGAACATGTTCTGTTTGAACATGTTCTGTTCGAACATGTTCTGTTCAAACATGATCTGTTCGAATATGATCTGTTCGAACATGTTCTGTTCAAACATGTTCTGTTCAAACATGATCTGTTCGAACATGTTCTGTTCGAACATGTTCTGTTCTAACATGTTATGTTCGAACATGTTCTGTTCAAACATGTTCTGTTCAAACATGTTCCATTCGAACATGTTCTTTTCAAACATGTTCTGTTCAAACATGTTCTGTTCGAACATGTTCTCTTCAAACATATTCCATTCGAACATTTTCTGTTCGAACATATTCTCTTCAAACATGTTCCATTCGAATATGTTCTGTTTAAACATGTTCTGTTCTCTTCGAACATGTTCTGTTCGAACATGTTCTGTTCAAACATGTTCTGTTCAAACATGATCTGTTCGAACATGTTCTGTTCGAACATTTTCTGTTCGAACATGTTCTGTTCTAACATGTTATGTTCGAACATGTTCTGTTCAAACATGTTCTGTTCAAACATGTTCCATTCGAACATGTTCTTTTCGAACATGTTCTGTTCAAACATGTTCTGTTCGAACATGTTCTCTTCAAACATGTTCTGTTCGAACATGTTCTCTTCAAACATATGTAGAAAGTTTCTATTATAATGTGTTACTTTATTGTTTAATGACAATTGGTTATGGTACACTTTATATTGTTTGATGACAATAGTTCTCGCTTATTATAATTTAATTGTTTGACTCTAGTTGCGTAAGTATATAGCGCGATTGAAAAACTTGCGACTGCTCTCGTTCACCATTCTACTCCAAGTCCTCTTTTTGTTCTTTCCGTTAATAAGCGTTGCCACTGCGCGTTACTCTCTTGCTCTCTCTGTTATCGATCATTTTAGTTCGCTGATCTGGTTCATTTCCCACAATCGGCCCTCCTGATACATCATTCGACCCGAATGAATTTCCCCACGGCTTCATATATTCTGCGACTGTCGATGTCTTAAAAGGTCCATAGCCGTCTCCAAGTTTTTCTACATCATACCTTCCGTGCTTGTTTACCTTAACAATTTTGTAAGGTCCTAGAAATTTTTCTTTCAACTTTAACCCAGTTCCGTACTGAGTACGCTTAATAGCTACTAAATCATCTATCTTATAAATTATTTCACCTTTGCGCTTTAAATCGAAAACCCTTTTATTTTCTGTCTGCAACTGCTTTATGTTTTCGGAAGCTCTTGCGCGCACCAGCTCTCTCTCCTCATCCAAATCCATCACTAAGGATTCCTTTATTAACAAATTAAGCTCTAGATCATTCGGAAGACGCATTTCAGTGCCAGTCAAGATTTTAAAAGGCGACACTAAAGTGCTTCTAGGCGGTGTACTATTGATTATTTGCTGCACTTTACTGACATGCTTATACCAGTCTCCTGCACTTCCATGACTTAACTTCGACAACATCGACACTACTGTCTTATGCATTCTCTCAACTTGACCATTTCCACGTGGTACACCTGTTGTAATCACTAGATGCTGAATTTTCTGCTCCTCACAATACAACTTAAATGCCTGTGCAGTGAACGCAGTTCCCCTATCAGAGATAATCCGTAAAGGATTTCCAAAATTAGTAGCCTGACGCTCTAGACAACTTACAACTTCCTCTGCTCCTGTGCTACGGGTGGGATACAACCAAACAAATTTCGAAAAACCGTCAACTATAGCTAAAATGTAGTTGTAGCGCTTGCTCGTCATCTCCATTGGCCCAACATGGTCAATGTGATACGTCATGAACGGCCTATCTCCCTTTTCAATCGGGGTCAAGAAACCTTCTTTCTTCCCAGCTTTCGAATTAAATATAATACACTCCACACAACTGTCCACAACCCGAACAACCTTTTCTTTAAGTTTTGGTATGAAGTAAGATTTCTCAACTAAATCTTGCGTTTTCTTCGCAGCAAAATGTCCTTGTTTATGAGCAATCGTAATTATTTCATTTTCCATCTGCGACGGTACAACAATAAGCTCGCGATTAGGATCTTTAAAAAGTATTTGATTTTCTATATAAAAATCTTCATACCCTTTATTTTCTACAAGGCTTCTCACTACTTTCGTCCATTCATCGAGTAATTGTGCTTGTTTCAAGCGATGTACAACAGTATCGCTCAGCATAAAACACGATACTCTACTCAACGCATCAACATGTCTCATTCTCGTCCCTGAGCGATGTTCTATTTGATAATCAAAGTCTTGAAGGTATAATGCCCACCTAGCTACCCTCAAAGGAACGTCCTTCTTCTTCATCGTCATAGTGAACGCGTTGCAGTCAGTCACAATCTTAAATTTCAAACCCAACACATACACACGCCACTTCATTAATGCACCGATAACTGCAAGAACCTCAAGCTCATAAGAATGATACTTTTCTTCGCATTGGTTAGTCTTACGACTCATGTATTGAACCGGATGAAACAAACAATCTTCTGGTCTTTTTGTAACAATACACCACCGAAACCATATTTTGAAGCGTCTGTATGGATTTCCGTTTCTAATTTGGGATTGTACAATTTCAATACGGGATTAGAAGTTAGGGCTACCTTCAACTGTTCAAACGCTACCTTCTGCAGCACATCAAATTTAAACTTAGTATTTTGCCTTAAAAGGTCCGACAAAGGCTTAGCAGTCACTGCAAAATCTTTGACAAATCTACGAAAATACGACGTCAATCCTAAGAATCTTTGAACACCTTTTTTATCATTTGGCAACGGAAAATTAACGATAGCACTTGTCTTCTCTCCAGAAGGCTTAATAGTACCACCCTCAACTATATACCCCAAAAAGTTAACTTTCTTTTGCAACACCTGACATTTCGACCAATTTATTTTTAATCCATTTTCACTGGCAACACTCAACACCTTCTCCAGCTTTACCAATCCTTCACACACATTTTTACTGGGCACAATCACATCGTCCATGTATACTACTACATCTCCACTGTTGATTAGTTCCCTTAAGACTGCCATTATGAATCGAGTAAAAACTGGAGGTGAGTTTGTAATACCAAAGGGCACATACAGAAATTCGTACTGTCCCTTTTGTGTTACAAAGGAGGTATATTTCTGGGATTCCAACTCAACGGGCACATGAAAGAAACCGTTAGTTAAATCCAAAGTCGTATACACCAAAGCACTCTGAAGCTTTTCGATAACAACGTCAACCTGAGGCATTGGAAAGTGATCACGAATTATCTTTTCATTTAATTTCCGATAGTCACAACACAATCGTTTTTTCCCATTCTTTTTCGAAACAAGCACCACTGGTGATGCGTATTCTGACACACTCGGCTTTATAATCTTGTCTCGCAACCATTCCTGAACTTGATCATCCACGATCTTTTGTTCACACTCTGCCAAACGTCTTGGTTGTTGGAATACTGGTAAATCTTCGGTTCACTGGTGTCGAAAAATTTCGAATTGGCTTATAATCTCCAATTAGACTTAAAGCCTTTTCTTTTTGCACACTACTCAAATGTGATAAATCAACCTCATCCAATATGTCAGCCTGCTCCACCCCCAACATGCACATACTTTTGAATTCAACAAACAACTCAGCACATGATCCTTTGTTCAATGGCTGGATTCTCTGACTCTCAACCTTTTTTGGTTTACAACTCGACTTATAAACTCTGTGCCACCTTTGGTTACTTTCATATCCACGCTGTTTAAGATTGTTCTTCCTAAAATCGAATCAAAACCCATATCCTCATCAGGTACTACGTGAAATTCAACTTGCATGTCTATACCATCTACCTCAACCGAAATTATAAAGCTACCGAATGTAAGCACCTGGCTATCACCTATGCCAGTCAAACACTTCGCTAAGCCTGTCAACTTATTTCTGCCCAACTTAGTATAAACACTTTTGCGTATAAGACAAAGGTCAGCACCTGTATCAACTAATCCTTGAAACATCATTGACTTATACTGCACAGTTTTCAACTCTAAGCCTGAAGGAGTGAAAATGCTTAATGGCTTTAACTCTTCCTTCCTATCTTGTACAACATTTGTATTTTGATCCTGCTTAACTTTTCCATCTATTTTACACTCTGATGCTCGATGTCCTGGTTGGTTACACTTAAAACAAACAAAATCTTTCTTCCTACAATCTTTTAGCAAATGGGTATCATCACCGCACTTAAAACATTTACGTGTCTTGTTGTCACTGTTAATCTTCTTGGACTCAGAACTCTGTTTATCAACGAATGATCCAGGCTTGTTTAATGACTTGCTTGAACTACAAACTTTTTTGTAAACATCCAAACTAAGTTTTAGTTCTTTTAATGTTTTTGCTTGATACAGCACTACTTTATTTGCAGGTGAATCCTGAATGCCACTAATGAAATAATCTATAATACTCTCATCTTCAAGCTTTGCTGGCTTAGCTATTTCCATCAGTGCGTACAAGAATTCATGTAAACTCTCATCTTTTTTCTTTTGCCGTCTATTTAATCTTCGATGTATTTCTGCTGATGACACTTTAACTTCGAACTCATCTAGCAATACAGTTTTCAATATTTCCCAACTTCGAATGTTTTGTTGACTTTTGACAAACGATCTAGCAGCACCTCGTAAAAGCTGCTTCGCATAGACAAACATTTGTAATTGGTTCCACTGAACTGTACTCCCACATTCTTCTACCTCATTTATCCACTGGTCAACATCAACACTACCTATAGTACCTGAGAATTCAGAAATACTACCTTCGACATCTTTTAGAGTAAACCATGACCTATTATTTTCATTTGTCATCATTGGTGCAGTTGCTACCGACTCATCGTCCGAAATGTTTTGTTCTTCATTGTTTAATCTGTAGTGAGCAAGGAGCCGCTGCTGCAGCATGCTTTTAGTACCACTTGTCTGCAAATTTAACTCAGACAGCTTATTTCGTAGGTCATCAACGCGCAGCGCAAGAATTTCAACCCGATCCATTCTAAATGATATAAAATTTATCAGTACAAAATTCTCAATACGAAATAAAATCTACAGTTGATTTCTTTGCGTCAAGCTGCAAAACTACTTAACATACCCTCTCTTTAAAGTTTTCAAAACTACTTAGCCAACTCTGTTAAATCTATGTTAAATCTATTAAATCTATTAAATCTATCTAACAGCAAACGATACACAACTTTCCGCGTCGTTTTCGCCTCTTCGTTGTCCTCGCCTCTTTCGTTCCTACTGCCTCGCCTCTTTCTCTGTTGCTTCGTCTCTCTCGTCGCTGTTGCCGCTCGATCGCCTTCGTATATGTGGCGGCGTTTTTCGTTGCGCCGTTATTCTTCTTCTGCTTCCTCTGCCACTGAAGCGACCGTCGTTTTCTGATTGCTTCACCGTTCTTCTTCTTCTGCTACACCGTAACCGTCGTTTTGCCGTTCTTCTTCAATTGTATGCTTGCAATTTTTACTGCGTGGCCTTCAACTTTTGGTCACCGCCGTTGCGCTTTTGAATAATCACAGCGTCTCCAACACCTTTGGCTGCTGCCGTTTTCTTCAATTGTCTGCTTGCAATTTCTACGGCGTGGCCTTCAACTATTGGTCACCGCCGTTGCACTTTTGAATAAACACAGCGTCTCCAACACCTTTGGCTGCTGCCGTTTTCTTCAATTGTCTGATTGCAATTTCTACGGCGTGGCCTTCAACTATTGGTCACCGCCGTTGCACTTTTGAATAAACACAGCGTCTCCAACACCTTTTGGCTGCTGCCGTTTTTCTTCGAGCACTAGATACGGAATCTCCAACACCTTTCGGCCTCCGTCTTCTGAAGTCTTCCAATGAACACTGCGTCACAAACACCTTTTGCTCGCCGTCGTCGATTGACTTCTCCTAGCTTCAGCTTCACCGCGACTCCTCTTGCGCCGTTGTCGTTTTCCTTTTAATCGATGCGGCGTCACGTTCTGTCTCGCTCGCACTCATTATATTCGCACTTATGCATACACAACTTGGACCATCTCGGACGAGCCCCCAAATTTGTAGAAAGTTTCTATTATAATGTGTTACTTTATTGTTTAATGACAATTGGTTATGGTACACTTTATATTGTTTGATGACAATAGTTCTCGCTTATTATAATTTAATTGTTTGACTCTAGTTGCGTAAGTATATAGCGCGATTGAAAAACTTGCGACTGCTCTCGTTCACCATTCTACTCCAAGTCCTCTTTTTGTTCTTTCCGTTAATAAGCGTTGCCACTGCGCGTTACTCTCTTGCTCTCTCTGTTATCGATCATTTTAGTTCGCTGATCTGGTT
>NW_022881330.1:0-25695 GCF_004382145.1 Drosophila mauritiana
TTTTATATATAATGTTTTTGAAATTAAGTCATTCTAGTCTTGGCCACGTCATCGTAAATGCTAATTAAAACGTATGCTGTTTACTAATAAAACTAAACTTGTAATGGTTTTGTTTTATTTCATGTACCCTCTGGGAGCCAATAAGCTAGATGACCTGCGATGTAGTTCCAGGAGCTGCCGCTGATGCAAAATCAGTACAAAGGATGTCGTAAATCAAGGACCAAAGAATAAGAGGTTCGTATCTAAATAATTCGTTATATTTCTAAAAATAAGTTCTTATGTTGTTTTGAAAATCGACAATCAAAATCAAAAAAATATTTAATATTAATTAGCGGTTATTAACTACAACATGAAATTTATAACAATTGCTAATAGATATACATAACAAAATATGCTACTGTGAAAGTTATAATGGTTTAGTTTCAATTATAAGTTCCCTCTGGAGGCCAATACGCTAGATGACCTACGATGTAATATTAGGAGCTATACGAATGTACAGTCAGCGCAAAGGATGTCATAAATCAAGGACCATAGAATAAGAGGTTTATATCTAAATAATTCGTTATATTTTAAAAATAAGTTCTTATGTTGTTTTGATTATAAACAATCAAAATCAAAAAATATTTAATATTAATTAGCGGTTATTAACTACAACATAAAATTTATAACAATTGCTAATAGATATACATGACTAAATATGCTAAGGTGTACACAAAATTTACTTCATAAAAATATTAACAATATCGCATTTAACACAAAATTCCAGTTCGTAGGAAATGTACGTACCACAGATGGTATTCATATATTGATGACGTTGTCCAATTGATATTAAGTCAGTTCTATTCTTGGCCACGTAATCGTTGATGCTAATTAAAACTTATGCCCATTGTGTTTACAAATAAAACTAATCTTGTAATGGTTTTGTTTTAATTACATGTACCCTCTGGGAGCCAATAAGCTAGATGACCTGCGATGTAGTTTCAGGAGCTGCGCGGATGTAAAATCAGAACAAAGGATGTCGTAAATCAAGGACCAAAGAATAAGAGGTTCGTATCTAAATAATTCGTTATATTTTTAAAATAAGTTCTTATGTTGTTTTGATAATCGACAATCAAAATCAAAAAATATTTAATATTAATTAGCGCTTATTAACTACAACATGAAATTTATAACAATTGCTAATAGATATACATAACAAAATATGCTACTGTGAAAGTTATAATGGTTTAGTTTCAATTATAAGTTCCCTCTGGAAGCCAATACGCTAGATGACCTACGATGTAATATTAGGAGCTATCCGAATGTACAGTCAGCGCAAAGGATGTCATAAATCAAGGACCATAGAATAAGAGGTTTATATCTAAATAATTCGTTATATTTTTAAAATAGGTTCTTATGTTGTTTTGATTATAAACAATCAAAATCAAAAAATATTTAATATTAATTAGCGGTTATTAACTACAACATAAAATTTATAACAATTGCTAATAGATATACATGACTAAATATGCTAAGGTGTACACAAAATTTACTTCATAAAAATATTAACAATATCGCATTTAACACAAAATTCCAGTTCGTAGGAAATGTACGTACCACAGATGGTATTCATATATTGATGACGTTGTCCATTTGATATTAAGTCAGTTCCATTCTTGGCCACGTCATCGTTAATGCTAATTAAAACTTATGCCCATTGTGTTTACAAATAACACTAAACTTGTAATGGTTTTGTTTTAATTTCATGTACCCTCTGGGAGCCAATAAGCTAGATGACTTGCGATGTAGTTTCAGGAGCTGCGCGGATGTAAAATCAGAACAATGGATGTCGTAAATCAAGGACCAAAGAATAAGAGGTTCGTATCTAAATAATTCGTTATATTTTTAAAATAAGTTCTTATGTTGTTTTGATAATCGACAATCAAAATCAAAAAATATTTAATATTAATTAGCCCACACACACACATACAGACACACACTTCAGGGAGACAAAAGATTATCTCAAAGGCTGCAAACTGAAGATGGCACACACACACAATGAGAGAATAAGTAATTAAATTAAAAATTAAACTAAGCAAATGGAAAATTTTGCAAGTAAAAATTTTGCGCCCTCCTCCTCGACTCTCATTAGTGGCACGTAAGCTACACGGCACAGTGCAAATATAGTTTTTGTTTCTAGTATATATTTCTAGTGTTTGTCAATTTAATATTTTTAACATATATTTACCGAATATTTTTAGAATCTTTTTTTTTGCGCTCTCCTCCTCGATTCTCATTAGTGGCACGTAAGCTACACGGCACAGTGCAAATATAGTTTTTGTTTCTAGTATATAATTCTAGTGTTTGTCAACTTAATATTTTTAACATATATTTACCGTTTTTTTTTTTTGCGCCCTCCTCCTCGATTCTCATTAGTGGCACGTAAGCTACACGGCACAGTGCAAATATAGTTTTTGTTTCTAGTATATATTTCTAGTCTTTGTCAACTTAGTATTTTTAAAATATATATACCGAATATTTTTAGAATATTTTTTTAATATTAGTAATTTAAATTAATCTAGGCAAATGGAAAATTTTGCAAATAAAAGTTTTGCGCCCTTCGCCTCGATTCTCATTAGTGGCACGTAAGCTACACGGCACAGTGCATATATAGTTTTTGTTTCTAGTATATAATTCTAGTGTTTGTCAACTTAATATTTTTAACATATATTTACCGAATATTTTTAAGTAAACTTAATCTTTCTAGTATATTTTTTTTATATATAATTTTATATATAATGTTTTTTGAAATTAAGTCAGTTCCATTCTTGGCCACGTCATCGTTAATGCTAATTAAAACTTATTCCCATTGTGTTTACAAATAACACTAAATGGTTTTGTTTTAATAACATGTACCCTCTGGGAGCCAATAAGCTATATGACCTGCGATGTAGTTTCAGGTGCTGCGCGGATGTAAAATTAGAACAAAGGATGTCGTAATTTAAGGACCATAGAATAAGAGGTTTGTATCTAAATAATTCGATATATTTTTAAAATAAGTTCTTATGTTGTTTTGATAATCGACAATCAAAATCAAAAAATATTTAATATTAATTAGCCCACACACACTTCAGTGAGACAAAAGATTATCCCAAAGGCTGCAAACTGAAGATGGCACACACACACAATGAGAGAATAAGTAATTAAATTAGAAATTAAACTAAGCAAATGAAAAATTTTGCAAGTAAAAATTTTGCGCTCTCCTCCTCGATTCTCATTAGTGGCACGTAAGCTACACGGCACAGTGCAAATATAGTTTTTGTTTCTAGTATATATTTCTAGTGTTTGTCAACTTAATATTTTTAACATATATGTACCGAATATTTTTAGAATATTTTTTTTTCGCCCTCCTCCTCGATTCTCATAAGTGGCACGTAAGCTACACGGCACAGTGCAAATATAGTTTTTGTTTCTAGTATATAATTCTAGTGTTTGTCAACTTAATATTTTTAACATATATTTACCGTTTTTTTTTTTTTGCGCCCTCCTCCTCGATTCTCATTAGTGGCACGTAAGCTACACGGCACAGTGCAAATATAGTTTTTGTTTCTAGTATATATTTCTAGTCTTTGTCAACTTAGTATTTTTAAAATATATATACCGAATATTTTTAGAATATTTTTTTAATATTAGTAATTTAAATTAATCTAGGCAAATGGAAAATTTTGCAAATAAAAGTTTTGCGCCCTTCGCCTCGATTCTCATTAGTGGCACGTAAGCTACACGGCACAGTGCATATATAGTTTTTGTTTCTAGTATATAATTCTAGTGTTTGTCAACTTAATATTTTTAACATATATTTACCGAATATTTTTAAGTAAACTTAATCTTTCTAGTATATTTTTTTTATATATAATTTTATATATAATGTTTTTTGAAATTAAGTCAGTTCCATTCTTGGCCACGTCATAGTTAATGCTAATTAAAACTTATTCCCATTGTGTTTACAAATAACACTAAATGGTTTTGTTTTAATAACATGTACCCTCTGGGAGCCAATAAGCTATATGACCTGCGATGTAGTTTCAGGTGCTGCGCGGATGTAAAATTAGAACAAAGGATGTCGTAATTTAAGGACCATAGAATAAGAGGTTTGTATCTAAATAATTCGATATATTTTTAAAATAAGTTCTTATGTTGTTTTGAAAATCGACGATCAAAATCAAAAAATATTTAATATTAATCCGCGGTAATTAACTAGCAACATGAAATTTAAAATAATTGCTAAGAGATATACATAACAAAATATGCTATTGTGAAAGTTATAATGGTTTAGTTTCAATTATAAGTTCCCTTTGGAAGCCAATACGCTAGATAACCTACGATGTAATTTTAGGAGCTATGCGAATGTACAATCAGCGAATAGGATGTCATAAATCAAGGACCATAGAATAAGAGGTTTGTATCTAAATAATTCGATATATTTTTAAAATAAGTTCTTATGTTGTTTTGATAATCGACGATCAAAATCAAAAAAATTTTAATATTAATCCGCGTTAATTAACTACAACATGAAATTTAAAACATTTGCTAATAGATATACATGACTAAATATGCTGAGGTGAACACAAAATTTACTTCATAAAAATATTGACAATATCGAATTTAATATAAAATTCCAATTCGTAGGAAATCTACGTCCCAGAGACGGTATTCATATATTGATGACGTGGTCCATTTGATATTAAGTCAGTTCTATTCTTGGCCACGTCATCGTTAATGCTAATTAAAACTTATGCCCATTGTGTTTACAAATAAAACTAAACTTGTAATTGTTTTGTTTTAATTACATGTACCCTCTGGGAGCCAATAAGCTAGATGACCTGCGATGTAGTTTCAGGAGCTGCGCGGATGTAAAATCAGAACAAAGGATGTCGTAAATCAAGGACCAAAGAATAAGAGGTTCGTATCTAAATAATTCGTTATATTTTTAAAATAAGTTCTAATGTTGTTTTGATAATCGACAATCAAAATCAAAAAGTATTTAATATTAATTAGCGGTAATTAACTAGCAACATGAAATTTAAAATAATTGCTAATAGATATACATGACTAACCATGCTGAGGTGAACACAAAATTTACTTCATAAAAATATTGACAATATCGTATTTAATATAAAATTTCAATTCGTAGGAAATCTACGTACCAGAGATGGTATTCATATATTGACGACGTGGTCCATTTGATATTAAGTCAGTTCCATTCTTGGCCACGTCATCGTTAATGCTAATTAAAACTTATGCCCATTGTGTTTACAAATAACACTAAACTTGTAATGGTTTTGTTTTAATTTCATGTACCCTCTGGGAGCCAATAAGCTAGATGACTTGCGATGTAGTTTCAGGAGCTGCGCGGATATGGGATTTGGGATATTTATCCCAAAGGCTGAAAACTGAAGATGGAATAGGTAATTAAATTAGAAATTAAACTAAGCAAATGGAAAATTTTGCAAGTACAAATTTTGAGCCCTCCTCCTCGATTCTCATTAGTGGCACGTAAGCTACACGGCACAGTGCAAATATAGTTTTTGTTTCTTGTATATAATTCTAGTGTTTGTAAACTTAATATTTTTAACATATATTTACCGAATATTTTTAAGTTAACTTAATCTTTCTAGTATATTTTTTTTATATATAATTTTATATATAATGTTTTTTGAAATTAAGTCAGTTCCATTCTTGGCCACGTCATCGTTAATGCTAATTAAAACTTATGCCCATTGTGTTTACAAATAACACTAAACTAGTAATGGTTTTGTTTTAATTTCATGTACCCTCTGGGAGCCAATAAGCTAGATGACCTGCGATGTAGTTTCAGGAGCTGCCTGGATGTAAAATTAGCACAAATGATGTCGTTAATCAAGGACCAAGGAATAAGAGGTTTGTATATAAATAAGTCGTTATATTTCTAAAATAAGTTCTTATTGTTCATAAATAAACCCGCCAGTGTTACTGTTTAGTGTGATTTATTTGTTACTTCAGACACTTAATAGTAATTAATTCGACACCGATGCGTACGTTTTCTCGACGATCAAAAATGTGACTAACTTAAGCTTTGGCTGTACTCACGCCATACGATTAAACTAGCATAAGACGTAAACAAGTTACAGTTAGAAGAGAGTTAGAAGTTTGGAAAAGTACTGGGCAAGCTCGCGGACAATTACAGCAGTGCGATGCTTATATTGATTCCGCTGATAAGCTCCGCTGAAGCTGCAGACAAATGTAAACAAAGATAAAGGGTGACTTGTTCGCGTAGACAGGCTGTCTCGTTCCCAAACATACCGGCCCCCCTGAACGGTTGTTCAGCAGAGAGGCAGTACAGCGATTTTGGCAATTGGGCGTTTGTATAATCCGTGAGCAGTCTTCACTGTAACGACTCGGACCTTGTTGTCGATTCCTGCGTGCACTGCGGTGATGCGGCCAAGAATCCATTTAGAGGGCGGTAGATTGGGCTCCTTGAGTACTACCAGTGTGTCGATCTTCAGATTCTCGGTTTCCAGATGCCACTTTGTCCGCTCATGAAGAGATGTCAGATATTCCATATGCCACCTTTTCCAAAAGCCTTGAACCATGGCTTGCAGCTGATTCCACCTCTCCAATCGATTGACTTGCATATCCAGACGACAGGGTTCAGGCAATGCAGTATACGGAGATCCAGTCAAAAAGTGAGCAGGCGTCAGTGGATCCAAAGAATTATCCCCAGTTGGGCACAGCGGGCGTGAATTCAGGATAGCTTCAATTTGGGTCAGGACAGTAGAGAGCTCCTCAAACGTTAAAGCCTTTGATCCAAGTATCCGTTTCATATGGAGTTTAATTGAGCGAATTCCAGCTTCCCACATCCCTCCAAAATGGGGAGCAGACGGGGGTATAAAGTGCCAAGAAATCCCTTCATTGGCAAAGAATCCTGCTAGTTCCTCATCTTTGGCTTGTTGAATGGCCAGACGTCTCATGTCATCCAAAGTTTGCTTGCCTCCATGAAATGTAGTTCCATTGTCCGAATACAGGTCAGTAGGCTTCGCTCGGCGGGCAATGAATCGTTGAAAGGCTGCGATGAAAGCCTGTGTAGTTAGCTCACTAACAACCTCGATGTGAAGTGCCTTTGTAGTGAGGCACACGAAAATAGAAAACCATGCCTTTCCGATGCGTGGAGTTCTTCCCTTAGATTCCTTGATTGCGATCGGTCCAGCGTAGTCCAGCCCTGTGTGTTGAAAGCAGCGGCTAGCTTGAACTCGAGGAATTGGTAGCTCTCCCATGATCTGGTTGCTTGTGCCCTTTCGTTGAAGAAAACAGGATTTGCATTGGAAGACTGCCTTTCTGACGAGATTGCGGGCTCCCAGAATCCAGTACTGCTGACGAAGATTGGTGAACGTTGCATCAACTCCAGTGTGCAGATAGGAGACATGAAAATGTCGAACCAGCAGTCCAGCTAGTGGTGTATCTTTAGGTATCAGAATCGGGTGCTTGGCGTTGTAGTTGAGTGTAGATTGCTCGATTCTCCCGACTCGCATTACTCCATAATCATCCAGAAACGGAGAAAACCGGATAAGATGCGATTTAGCGTTAAGCTGGCGTCGATTCTCTAGCTGCGCATATTCTCTGGCAAAGGATTTTTGTTAAACATGTCGAATAAGTCGGCGCTGTGCGTCCAGCAACTCTTCAGACGTAAGGAATGGTGCCGAATTCCTATGATGGGATCGAAGATTGTGAATAAAGCGATGACAGTAGCTAGATACCCTTATAAGACGCGTCCAGGTTGAGAATTTGTGGATGAGTAACTCGTGTATACTTTCATCAGGAAAGTTATGTAGAGTCATGGGCTTTATGGCTCGTTCTTCGGTGTTGACATCGAAACTTGTAGATACGCTGAACTTGCTTGTAGAAGGTGGCCACTCAGAGGTGGGTGTGGCCAGCCAGGACGGATCTTTCCACCACAGTCGATGCTCCAGAAGCTTTGACGGATGAAGTCCTCGGGAAGCACAATCTGCAGGATTGTCTTCCGTGCGAACATGGTTCCAGCAGCTACGGGGAAAGTCGCTCAATATCTCAGAAGTTCGGTTGCAGACGTAGGTGTTCCACCGTCGAGGGGGAGCTGAAAGCCAGTGTAGCACAATTTCTGAATCAGTCCAGCAGCTCGTGCTGAAAAGAGGAATTGTTAATGATGTTTTGACAATAGAAAGCAATCGAGATAGAAGTAGCGCAGCGTTTAGCTCCAAACGTGGAATTGATACGGGCTTGATCGGGGCCACTCGTGTTTTGGCGGCAACCAGAGTTACTTGAAAGCTGCATCCAACTGCAACTCGAGCGTAAACTACCGCACCGTAGGCGTGCGAGGATGCGTCGGCGAATCCGTGTAGTTGAACATCTTGAAATGGTGACGCAATATACCGTGGTACTTGGCATTGCGTAAGTGCTGGCAAATCCTCTACTAAGGCTCTCCAGCGCGTACGTAGACCTTCAGGAATGGGGTCGTCCCACTGCAGGACACTTGTCCAGCTTTCTTGGAAGATTAGCTTGAGTAGAACTGTGACCGGCGCTACCAGTCCAAGCGGATCATAAATTCTTGATAGCTGAGACAAGAGTTCTCTTTTCGTCGGAGAAATGGTCGCATCGCATCCCTTTAGGTTGAGATACAGAACGTCCTTCCCAGGGTTCCATTGGATACCAAGAACTTTGACAGGTGAATCCGCAGCCGATTTGTTGAGGAGCTGGATAGGTTCAAAACATCTATCTTCATCTGGTAATGATTTCAGAAGACGCCAACTATTAGAACTCCATTTGCGTAGCTTGAATTTTCCCTTATCCAAGAGGGCTATAAGCTCGTCCTTGAGAATCATAAGCTCCTCGAATGTGTTGGCGCCTGTAGGGATATCGTCCACATAGGCATCGTGCAGAAGAGCGTGAGCTGCTGCAGGGTATTCATGGCCATGATCGTCGGCAAGTTGCTTTAGAACTCGAACAGCCAGAAATGGTGACGGTGCCAATCCGTAGGTAACCGTCAGCAGGCGAAAATGAAGCAGAGGTTCATTCTCAGTCGTGCGCCAAACAATGCGCTGAAAATTGGCGTGTGGCTTAAAGATTTTAATGCCTCGAAACATCTTTTCGACATCTGCGCATAAAACATATTGGTGCTGCCGGAAGCGTAGACAAACGCCAAGAAGATCGCGTTGAATCGGTGGACCAATATGTAGTCTGTCATTGAGCGATACTCCAGAGCTGTCCTTTCCTGATCCATCAAAAACTACACGACATTTGGTAGTCAGACTGTCCAGTTTGATGACAGCGTGGTGCGGCAAATAGAAGCAGGTGTCTGGGGACTCCTCAACCTGAGCCGAGGTCAGTTGTTCCATATGTCCACGTTGCAAGTAGTCGTCCAGGAAAGCTTCGTACTGCTGCTTCAATTCTGGATACCGACGAAATTTGCGTTCCAGCGAGAAGAAGCGATTGATGGCCTGTGGCAAGGTTGAATCAATAGGCGGTGCCTTCTCCTTGAAGGGATACTCGACGACGTACACCCCGTCCGTCGAGCGCTTGTGTGTGGCAGCAAAATGACGCTCTGTGGGATCGCTGGCGTCCAGGAGAGCCTGGTTAGGCTGAATGCTGTCCATCTCCATGAATGAACGAACCATCGTGTCTAGGTCCGCGTGATGAGTAACCGCAGAAGTAGGGTGATCATCGAATGCAGAGTAAGAGCCTGCAAGAATCCAACCAAATACAGTATTGAGAGCGATAGGAAAGTCGTTACCAAAGTGTTTCCGATCTCCTGTGTATAGAGACCAAAGCTGATCCGATCCAACAATGACATCGATTGCTCCAGGTGTGCAGAACGTTGGGTCTGCCAAAGGAAGCTCGCAGATTTGCCTCCACGTAGAGGATGAGGTGTCAATAACTTGGGCAGGAAGTGATGACGTCAGCGAGTTGAGAATGAACGAGACCAATTCGACAGTTTGACCCGAATGTCGAGAGCGCAGCTTGATATGTGCGCGTCCTCGGGTAACGCCCGCGCTGTTGGCGGCGAGACCGAGAATAGAAATCCGTGCGTGCGTTCGACGCACGAGTTATATTAGATGGTAAGTGGAGTGTCCCGGGTGATGCTCCTGCAAACTTCCAGAATTGTCCAAGTTTCCCAAGAATAAATGTTGTTTCGGAAAGAATTATAAAAGGCTCTTTATTCGACAATGGGTAGCTTAAAACTGATTTTATGTCTAATTTAAAAGAGTCCAAGTGGCCCGCTGGTGATCGTCGATCTGCTGACCCAGCAGATTTGGGGAGAGTTTCCGTTTGCTGAGTTGTCGTCTGAAGTGGCTTGTACTCTTGCACAAGAGTACGACGAACTATGTTGCAGAAATTGGGGGTGGAGGCGGCTCGTGAATGTGGGTGCTGACGCTAACAGTTTGCTCGTGGAGGCTTAGGGGGCGGGGAAGAGGACGTGGGTATAGCTGATGTGGTAACTCCTCCCCCCCTAGAATGTAGTGACGGCCATAACGAAGGAATGGACGAAACGTAGTTGACCGATGGTGCAGGATTGGGTAAGTAAGTGATCTTTCTTTTTACTACCAAGGTATAGATTATAAAGATGACCAGGATGACAGCCGATATGTAGGTCAGGAATCGAAGATCGGTTGTAGATTGCTTGACTCGAACAATTTTTGCGTTGTTTTCTTGGAGGTGAAACACGATCTTATCAAGATTCAAATTCTCCACTGTCGCATTTATTGTTATGTTTTTGACTGCCGGTAGTGACAGTTTGATCTTTTCCTTGTAAAATAATTCGGTGTCATCATATTTGATTCCATCAATGAGTATGGAACAGTTGATATGGTTAATAATTGTTGTTCCCTCAATGAGGAAGGGTTCTGCACAACTCGGTTCGGCCCACGTTTGGTTCCTGCTGATGACTACGATCCACTGTTGCTCCGGCTCCACCACTATTTCGTCGGTGTCCACATTCTTTGCCTCGCAGCTTGGTTTCATTCCTAATTTAATCTGTTTAACACACTCCTTGTTGTACATAATATTCTCCGCCAATCTGGGGTCGCAGATATAAGTTCCATGTATCCTCGGGCATTTCTCTTGAAAACTCGTTGTAAAATTAAAATTGTTATCGTGCAAAATGAATTTAGGTAGAATGAGAAAGTGAGAGCCGTTTATGGGTAAGTTAATTAAATGAGATAGTGTATAGATGTTCTTATCAAATATAGGTATTTTTATGTGAAAGATGATTTGTGTTCTTTTGGATTCCACCTCTAAGTCGAGTAGTCTGTATATATGTTCTTCGGAATTTATTGAAAAATTTTGAATTTTGAAGCTCTGTGCAATATCTCTTAGCTCTCCTATAGGTAAAATAAAACTTGGGAATATCCTGAGTTTAGCTAATAACACACTCTCGGCTATATCATTTATATGATTCTGAAGAATGTCTATATTGTTATTTATTATATTTAATATTTGTAAACTTTTGATTTTCTTATCTTCTATCATTAATTCCTTAGAAATGCTATTTTTAAAATGGTTAATGTACTCCTCAATCTTTTCTTGTTCTTTAACAAAGTGTGTGGACATATTATTGAAATTTAAAATTATATCATTATTATTGGCTATTTGTTGCCAGAGGTTTTTGTTAATGGTCTTTTCGTTTTCAAATACCTTGTTGAAATTGGTTGCAATAGTGGATGCGTCATCTGCATCCATATTTCCTGTTACTCTTTTAATTACGTGACCTAACCCATTTATCAAACCTCTCTTTTTTCTTTGGTTTGAAGTCAGTGAGTAAACTTTTTCTTTAGCTTGAACTATTTTCCTTTGTAATGAAGATATCGAATCCTTCGAATCTTCGTCCCGTAAGTTGTATAAGTTGGTTTCTAGTTTATTTAGGTAGTTAGTCAATTCCGTTAGTTCTATTACATGTGCCACTGAACTATAGGTCTGAATGATCCTCGCTTCTCCCAGATTGATTTCTGCTAGGGGCGTATTTTCCTTAACATGTTGGGCATGAAGCAGTTGAGCTGCTATCATGCATAATCTGTAACGATATTATTATACAGAAGTTAGTCACTATTACGTCTGAAAGACTTGCACTCAACCGAGCTCTACTTCTAGTTACCGGAATAAGTCTTTTGACTTTTGAAATCTGAGACATTTACTCTCTTAGAGAAATCCTTTAATTGTGAATAACGTTGTGTGTTTAAATGTTGTTATATATGTAATTGTGTATTGAACTTAATTATACGTGTAAACTTAAATATGGTGTATGTTTAATATGTTGTGTTTAATCTATTTGAAATTAATTGTGTATATATGAAATTGAAAAAGAAAATATGAATGTGTGTAAGATACCAATTGAGATTAATTAATTATTGAGTTTGATGTATTCGTCGTGGCGAAGGTAGTGTTGTTGTTGGATTGTTAGATGTGTTTTTGTCCTCGTGTAGAACTGTAATTATATGTTTATTAATATGAGTCAATACTCTATTTTATTTACTCAATATTGGGAGTGAGAGAAAAGAATGCTTGTATATTTGTTATTACTTGTCGTTGCCACATTGATTATTTGCCAATAGGCAGTGTTGGTTGCATTTATTGTAAGTCTAATGATTGAGAGTCAACCCCGCTAGAGTACCGCAGACCTAATTATAAATAAAATAATTAGCGCAACTTGTTCGAACCCAACTCAACTGCTCGACACGCCAGTGTATCGTGGCCGTTGAATCGTTTTCAAACTGTACTCAATCGGCTACTTGTTCGAACCACAACCCAACCGTTTGACACGCCAGTGTATCGTCACTGTTGAGCTGTTTCGAACTTGTGCACACCCGGTCGTTAGCAATCTGCTCGAACCATCGACCCAACCGTTTGACACGCCAGTGTATCGTCACTGTTGAGTTGTTTCGAACATATGCTCGACCGGCTGTAACCCGTTTGAACAACCACGCAACCGCTCGACACGCCAGTGTATCGTCGCTGCTGAATTGCTTTCACACAGGTTTGACGCGGTTCACTTATTATGCTCGACCTTGAGCCTCAAACATGCACTTGTACATATTTTGGTCTATTAGACCTGAATGTAACTTCTTTTTTGATTTGCAATTCATTCTTACTCTGGGCACCATAATTGCTCTATTTGAACCTTATATGCCCAGGTGTATTTACTATATATTCCGGCCAACAAATTTGTTCTATTTGAACTCTTTCGTGGTCAGACACTAATTTGCAGTTTCACTGTAGAGCATTTTGCATCACTTTTTGCGGGTACATTTGAAATAATAAACTTGTTACTTTGTTTTACTTTTTACTTGTAGAATTTATTTATGTAATGTATATACTGTGGCACTTATTTTGTATATTTGTATTTTTGTATTCTATAAGACGCGTCCAGGTTGAGAATTTGTGGATGAGTAACTCGTGTATACTTTCATCAGGAAAGTTATGTAGAGTCATGGGCTTTATGGCTCGTTCTTCGGTGTTGACATCGAAACTTGTAGATACGCTGAACTTGCTTGTAGAAGGTGGCCACTCAGAGGTGGGTGTGGCCAGCCAGGACGGATCTTTCCACCACAGTCGATGCTCCAGAAGCTTTGACGGATGAAGTCCTCGGGAAGCACAATCTGCAGGATTGTCTTCCGTGCGAACATGGTTCCAGCAGCTACGGGGAAAGTCGCTCAATATCTCAGAAGTTCGGTTGCAGACGTAGGTGTTCCACCGTCGAGGGGGAGCTGAAAGCCAGTGTAGCACAATTTCTGAATCAGTCCAGCAGCTCGTGCTGAAAAGAGGAATTGTTAATGATGTTTTGACAATAGAAAGCAATCGAGATAGAAGTAGCGCAGCGTTTAGCTCCAAACGTGGAATTGATACGGGCTTGATCGGGGCCACTCGTGTTTTGGCGGCAACCAGAGTTACTTGAAAGCTGCATCCAACTGCAACTCGAGCGTAAACTACCGCACCGTAGGCGTGCGAGGATGCGTCGGCGAATCCGTGTAGTTGAACATCTTGAAATGGTGACGCAATATACCGTGGTACTTGGCATTGCGTAAGTGCTGGCAAATCCTCTACTAAGGCTCTCCAGCGCGTACGTAGACCTTCAGGAATGGGGTCGTCCCACTGCAGGACACTTGTCCAGCTTTCTTGGAAGATTAGCTTGAGTAGAACTGTGACCGGCGCTACCAGTCCAAGCGGATCATAAATTCTTGATAGCTGAGACAAGAGTTCTCTTTTCGTCGGAGAAATGGTCGCATCGCATCCCTTTAGGTTGAGATACAGAACGTCCTTCCCAGGGTTCCATTGGATACCAAGAACTTTGACAGGTGAATCCGCAGCTGATTTGTTGAGGAGCTGGTTCAAAACATCTATCTTCATCTGGTAATGATTTCAGAAGACGCCAACTATTAGAACTCCATTTGCGTAGCTTGAATTTTCCCTTATCCAAGAGGGCTATAAGCTCGTCCTTGAGAATCATAAGCTCCTCGAATGTGTTGGCGCCTGTAGGGATATCGTCCACATAGGCATCGTGCAGAAGAGCGTGAGCTGCTGCAGGGTATTCATGGCCATGATCGTCGGCAAGTTGCTTTAGAACTCGAACAGCCAGAAATGGTGACGGTGCCAATCCGTAGGTAACCGTCAGCATGTGTGAAAATTGGCGTGTGGCTTAAAGATTTTAATGCCTCGAAACATCTTTTCGACATCTGCGCATAAAACATATTGGTGCTGCCGGAAGCGTAGACAAACGCCAAGAAGATCGCGTTGAATCGGTGGACCAATATGTAGTCTGTCATTGAGCGATACTCCAGAGCTGTCCTTTCCTGATCCATCAAAAACTACACGACATTTGGTAGTCAGACTGTCCAGTTTGATGACAGCGTGGTGCGGCAAATAGAAGCAGGTGTCTGGGGACTCCTCAACCTGAGCCGAGGTCAGTTGTTCCATATGTCCACGTTGCAAGTAGTCGTCCAGGAAAGCTTCGTACTGCTGCTTCAATTCTGGATACCGACGAAATTTGCGTTCCAGCGAGAAGAAGCGATTGATGGCCTGTGGCAAGGTTGAATCAATAGGCGGTGCCTTCTCCTTGAAGGGATACTCGACGACGTACACCCCGTCCGTCGAGCGCTTGTGTGTGGCAGCAAAATGACGCTCTGTGGGATCGCTGGCGTCCAGGAGAGCCTGGTTAGGCTGAATGCTGTCCATCTCCATGAATGAACGAACCATCGTGTCTAGGTCCGCGTGATGAGTAACCGCAGAAGTAGGGTGATCATCGAATGCAGAGTAAGAGCCTGCAAGAATCCAACCAAATACAGTATTGAGAGCGATAGGAAAGTCGTTACCAAAGTGTTTCCGATCTCCTGTGTATAAAGACCAAAGCTGATCCGATCCAACAATGACATCGATTGCTCCAGGTGTGCAGAACGTTGGGTCTGCCAAAGGAAGCTCGCAGATTTGCCTCCACGTAGAGGATGAGGTGTCAATAACTTGGGCAGGAAGTGATGACGTCAGCGAGTTGAGAATGAACGAGACCAATTCGACAGTTTGACCCGAATGTCGAGAGCGCAGCTTGATATGTGCGCGTCCTCGGGTAACGCCCGCGCTGTTGGCGGCGAGACCGAGAATAGAAATCCGTGCGTGCGTTCGACGCACGAGTTATATTAGATGGTAAGTGGAGTGTCCCGGGTGATGCTCCTGCAAACTTCCAGAATTGTCCAAGTTTCCCAAGAATAAATGTTGTTTCGGAAAGAATTATAAAAGGCTCTTTATTCGACAATGGGTAGCTTAAAACTGATTTTATGTCTAATTTAAAAGAGTCCAAGTGGCCCGCTGGTGATCGTCGATCTGCTGACCCAGCAGATTTGGGGAGAGTTTCCGTTTGCTGAGTTGTCGTCTGAAGTGGCTTGTACTCTTGCACAAGAGTACGACGAACTATGTTGCAGAAATTGGGGGTGGAGGCGGCTCGTGAATGTGGGTGCTGACGCTAACAGTTTGCTCGTGGAGGCTTAGGGGGCGGGGAAGAGGACGTGGGTATAGCTGATGTGGTAACTCCTCCCCCCTAGAATGTAGTGACGGCCATAACGAAGGAATGGACGAAACGTAGTTGACCGATGGTGCAGGATTGGGTAAGTAAGTGATCTTTCTTTTTACTACCAAGGTATAGATTATAAAGATGACCAGGATGACAGCCGATATGTAGGTCAGGAATCGAAGATCGGTTGTAGATTGCTTGACTCGAACAATTTTTGCGTTGTTTTCTTGGAGGTGAAACACGATCTTATCAAGATTCAAATTCTCCACTGTCGCATTTATTGTTATGTTTTTGACTGCCGGTAGTGACAGTTTGATCTTTTCCTTGTAAAATAATTCGGTGTCATCATATTTGATTCCATCAATGAGTATGGAACAGTTGATATGGTTAATAATTGTTGTTCCCTCAATGAGGAAGGGTTCTGCACAACTCGGTTCGGCCCACGTTTGGTTCCTGCTGATGACTACGATCCACTGTTGCTCCGGCTCCACCACTATTTCGTCGGTGTCCACATTCTTTGCCTCGCAGCTTGGTTTCATTCCTAATTTAATCTGTTTAACACACTCCTTGTTGTACATAATATTCTCCGCCAATCTGGGGTCGCAGATATAAGTTCCATGTATCCTCGGGCATTTCTCTTGAAAACTCGTTGTAAAATTAAAATTGTTATCGTGCAAAATGAATTTAGGTAGAATGAGAAAGTGAGAGCCGTTTATGGGTAAGTTAATTAAATGAGATAGTGTATAGATGTTCTTATCAAATATAGGTATTTTTATGTGAAAGATGATTTGTGTTCTTTTGGATTCCACCTCTAAGTCGAGTAGTCTGTATATATGTTCTTCGGAATTTATTGAAAAATTTTGAATTTTGAAGCTCTGTGCAATATCTCTTAGCTCTCCTATAGGTAAAATAAAACTTGGGAATATCCTGAGTTTAGCTAATAACACACTCTCGGCTATATCATTTATATGATTCTGAAGAATGTCTATATTGTTATTTATTATATTTAATATTTGTAAACTTTTGATTTTCTTATCTTCTATCATTAATTCCTTAGAAATGCTATTTTTAAAATGGTTAATGTACTCCTCAATCTTTTCTTGTTCTTTAACAAAGTGTGTGGACATATTATTGAAATTTAAAATTATATCATTATTATTGGCTATTTGTTGCCAGAGGTTTTTGTTAATGGTCTTTTCGTTTTCAAATACCTTGTTGAAATTGGTTGCAATAGTGGATGCGTCATCTGCATCCATATTTCCTGTTACTCTTTTAATTACGTGACCTAACCCATTTATCAAACCTCTCTTTTTTCTTTGGTTTGAAGTCAGTGAGTAAACTTTTTCTTTAGCTTGAACTATTTTCCTTTGTAATGAAGATATCGAATCCTTCGAATCTTCGTCCCGTAAGTTGTATAAGTTGGTTTCTAGTTTATTTAGGTAGTTAGTCAATTCCGTTAGTTCTATTACATGTGCCACTGAACTATAGGTCTGAATGATCCTCGCTTCTCCCAGATTGATTTCTGCTAGGGGCGTATTTTCCTTAACATGTTGGGCATGAAGCAGTTGAGCTGCTATCATGCATAATCTGTAACGATATTATTATACAGAAGTTAGTCACTATTACGTCTGAAAGACTTGCACTCAACCGAGCTCTACTTCTAGTTACCGGAATAAGTCTTTTGACTTTTGAAATCTGAGACATTTACTCTCTTAGAGAAATCCTTTAATTGTGAATAACGTTGTGTGTTTAAATGTTGTTATATATGTAATTGTGTATTGAACTTAATTATACGTGTAAACTTAAATATGGTGTATGTTTAATATGTTGTGTTTAATCTATTTGAAATTAATTGTGTATATATGAAATTGAAAAAGAAAATATGAATGTGTGTAAGATACCAATTGAGATTAATTAATTATTGAGTTTGATGTATTCGTCGTGGCGAAGGTAGTGTTGTTGTTGGATTGTTAGATGTGTTTTTGTCCTCGTGTAGAACTGTAATTATATGTTTATTAATATGAGTCAATACTCTATTTTATTTACTCAATATTGGGAGTGAGAGAAAAGAATGCTTGTATATTTGTTATTACTTGTCGTTGCCACATTGATTATTTGCCAATAGGCAGTGTTGGTTGCATTTATTGTAAGTCTAATGATTGAGAGTCAACCCCGCTAGAGTACCGCAGACCTAATTATAAATAAAATAATTAGCGCAACTTGTTCGAACCCAACTCAACTGCTCGACACGCCAGTGTATCGTGGCCGTTGAATCGTTTTCAAACTGTACTCAATCGGCTACTTTCGAACCACAACCCAACCGTTTGACACGCCAGTGTATCGTCACTGTTGAGCTGTTTCGAACTTGTGCACACCCGGTCGTTAGCAATCTGCTCGAACCATCGACCCAACCGTTTGACACGCCAGTGTATCGTCACTGTTGAGTTGTTTCGAACATATGCTCGACCGGCTGTAACCCGTTTGAACAACCACGCAACCGCTCGACACGCCAGTGTATCGTCGCTGCTGAATTGCTTTCACACAGGTTTGACGCGGTTCACTTATTATGCTCGACCTTGAGCCTCAAACATGCACTTGTACATATTTTGGTCTATTAGACCTGAATGTAACTTCTTTTTTGATTTGCAATTCATTCTTACTCTGGGCACCATAATTGCTCTATTTGAACCTTATATGCCCAGGTGTATTTACTATATATTCCGGCCAACAAATTTGTTCTATTTGAACTCTTTCGTGGTCAGACACTAATTTGCAGTTTCACTGTAGAGCATTTTGCATCACTTTTTGCGGGTACATTTGAAATAATAAACTTGTTACTTTGTTTTACTTTTTACTTGTAGAATTTATTTATGTAATGTATATACTGTGGCACTTATTTTGTATGTGTACACTTTGGCATTTGTTTGTGTGGATAAGGGCTTGTGTTTTTTTTTTTTAATATACATTTTGGCATCTCAATTCTCACTCTACTCACTTGCATATAATTACACTGCAGAGGAGCTGCATTGATTCGGATTCCGACTGCGCCAGTTATATTAGATGGTAAGTGGAGTGTCCCGGGTGATGCTCCTGCAAACTTCCAGAATTGTCCAAGTTTCCCAAGAATAAATGTTGTTTCGGAAAGAATTATAAAAGGCTCTTTATTCGACAATGGGTAGCTTAAAACTGATTTTATGTCTAATTTAAAAGAGTCCAAGTGGCCCGCTGGTGATCGTCGATCTGCTGACCCAGCAGATTTGGGGAGAGTTTCCGTTTGCTGAGTTGTCGTCTGAAGTGGCTTGTACTCTTGCACAAGAGTACGACGAACTATGTTGCAGAAATTGGGGGTGGAGGCGGCTCGTGAATGTGGGTGCTGACGCTAACAGTTTGCTCGTGGAGGCTTAGGGGGCGGGGAAGAGAACGTGGGTATAGCTGATGTGGTAACTCACGCCTATTCGCTGAACAAATGATTCCGATGCCAAGGTTATTGTAGATCCAGTGTCCAGGAGCAGCCTGCAGGCTGTAGTGTTTCCCCAGGCGTCGATGACGTCAGCAAGGATGGTTGGCAACAGAGTCTGAGAACCAGCCGCCGGAATATTCTCCAGAGTATGATGCGTAAAGTTGTTTTCCGCGGGGGTCTCGCTTCCCAAGCGATGACCTTCTCGAGCTAGCGGTTGATTGTGGCCAATTGTAGATCCCGCATGTGAGACTGCTGGTCGATCGCGGCTGTCAACACTTGCGGTGTCAATGTTGTTGCCATTTTGAATTGGCTGCGACGAGCCATGAACCAAAGTATGATGCTTGCGGCGGCAGATCCGACAAGTATGCATCGATGTACAGTTGCCCATCATATGAGCCGGGCTGAGGCAATTGAAACAGAGCTTTCTTGATTTGAGGAAGTCTCGGCGAGATGCAATGTCGAGTGCGATGAATTGAGGACACTTAAACAGATGGTGATTCTGCTGGCACGATGTGCACTTCGGCTCTTCCCGTCTTGGATGCGTGTCTGCGTGGTGCGTGGTAGCTGCGCGTCGAGCTTGGGTTGATCGAGTTAATTCAAAAGCCTCCAACGTATCGCAGCGTGATGTGAGAAATTTCAAGAATCGGTTGATGGTCACACCTTTTTCCTCGGATTCTGCGCACTGAGCCCAGGCTTGGCGGGTATCGCTATCTAATTTTGAAAGTAAAATGAAAATTAGCCAGGGATCCCTCTCTTCGCAATTAAGAGCTCGTAGACCACGAATAACTTCGTCTGCACCATCGGCAATTTTCCGCACTGTGCCGATATTTGAATTTATAGCACTCGGAAGGCTCATGAAACTGTTTAAGAACGATCGAATAATTAGCGATTGTTTGTTATATCGCTGTTCCAGCCGATCCCATGCTTCCCGATAGTTGTCATTAGTAACTGGAATATGTTTAACTAATGCAAGCGCGTCTCCGGCAAGGTACGATTTTAAATAATGAAATCGTTGGCAATCCGTCAGGCTCGAATTGGAAGCAATCGATCCAATAAACATGTCCGAAAAATGTTTCCAGTCCTCATAATTTCCAGAAAAAGTCGGAAGTTTAATTCGCTCGAACTGAAAATCGACATGACTTCTCTGGGATGTGTCTGCGGCTTGAACTGTGGCATCAATACTGTTTGAGGTGACATCCCGTCTCAACTCCTCCAAAGTATTGCTGAGAATAGCGTGTGTAGCATAATGTTTGTCCTCATATGCGTCAAAATCCTCGTCAGGGTTCTCCCAATCGGCTTCCGATTTAAATGCATACAGCTCTTCCGAGAGCCGTACGAACCGCAAATAATTTTCCTGTAGTTGCGCCAGGCGGACAACTATTGTTTGCACTGAATGAATGTCATCAACAAATTTTAAGGCATTATTATGCGCACGAGTAATTTGGCTTTTGCAGAAGCCCAGTTGTTGAATCACACTCCGCATGGTGGTCGAAAGAAGGGAACGATTCTATACGATGTAGGAATCTATAGATTATCGTTTGCCAAAAGGCCAATAATCAAAATCAAATGCCCGAAAGAAACGCAGTTCCGGTAATCCGGCTCGAAGGACCAATTTTTATGTTCATAAATAAACCCGCCAGTGTTACTGTTTAGTGTGATTTATTTGTTACTTCAGACACTTAATAGTAATTAATTCGACACCGATGCGTACGTTTTCTCGACGATCAAAAATGTGACTAACTTAAGCTTTGGCTGTACTCACGCCATACGATTAAACTAGCATAAGACGTAAACAAGTTACAGTTAGAAGAGAGTTAGAAGTTTGGAAAAGTACTGGGCAAGCTCGCGGACAATTACAGCAGTGCGATGCTTATATTGATTCCGCTGATAAGCTCCGCTGAAGCTGAAGACAAATGTAAACAAAGATAAAGGGTGACTTGTTCGCGTAGACAGGCTGTCTCGTTCCCAAACACTTATGTTGTTTTGAAAATCGACAATCAAAATCCAAAAATATTTAATATTAATTAGCGGTTATTAATTACAACATAAAATTTATAACAATTGCTAATAGATATACATAACAAAATATGCTACTGTGAAAGTTTAGTTTCAATTATAAGTTCCCTTTGGAAGCCAATACGCTAGATAACCTACGATGTAATTTTAGGAGCTATTCGAATGTACAATCAGCGAATATAATGTCATAAATCAAGGACCATAGAATAAGAGGTTTGTATCTAAATAATTCGATATATTTTTAAAATAAGCTCTTATGTTGTTTTGATAATCGACGATCAAAATCAAAAAATATTTTATATTAATCCGCGGTAATTAACTAGCAACATGAAATTTAAAACAATTGCTAATAGATATACATGACTAAATATGCTAAGGTGTACACAAAATTTACTTCATAAAAATATTGACAATATCGAATTTTTAAAATAAAATTCCAATTCGTAGGAAATCTACGTACCAGAGATGGTATTCATATATTGATGACGTGATCCATTTGATATTAAGTCAGTTCTATTCTTGGCCACGTCATCGTTAATGCTAATTAAAACTTATGCCCATTGTGTTTACAAATAAAACTAAACTTGTAATTGTTTTGTTTTAATTACATGTACCCTCTGGGAGCCAATAAGCTAGATGACCTGCGATGTAGTTTCAGGAGCTGCGCGGATGTAAAATCAGAACAAAGGATGTCGTAAATCAAGGACCAAAGAATAAGAGGTTCGTATCTAAATAATTCGTTATATTTTTAAAATAAGTTCTAATGTTGTTTTGATAATCGACAATCAAAATCAAAAGTATTTAATATTAATTAGCGGTAATTAACTAGCAACATGAAATTTAAAATAATTGCTAATAGATATACATGACTAACGATGCTGAGGTGAACACAAAATTTACTTCATAAAAATATTGACAATATCGTATTTAATATAAAATTCCAATTCGTAGGAAATCTACGTACCAGAGATGGTATTCATATATTGACGACGTGGTCCATTTGATATTAAGTCAGTTCCATTCTTGGCCACGTCATCGTTAATGCTAATTAAAACTTATGCCCATTGTGTTTACAAATAACACTAAACTTGTAATGGTTTTGTTTTTAATTTCATGTACCCTCTGGGAGCCAATAAGCTAGATCACCTGCGATGTAGTTTCAGGAGCTGCGCGGATGTAAAATTAGCACAAAGGATGTCGTAAATCAAGGACCAAATAATAAGAGGTTCGTATCTAAATAATTCCTTATATTTTTAAAATAAGTTCTTATGTTGTTTTGATAATCAACAATCAAAATCAAAAAATATTTAATATTAATTAGCCCACACACAAAGATTATCCCAAAGGCTGCAAACTGAAGATGGCACACACACACAATGAGAGATGGTATTCATAATTGGTGTTTGATATTAAGTCAGTTCTATTCTTGGCCACGTTATCGTTAATGCTAATTAAAACTTATGCCCATTGTGTTTACAAATACCACTAAACTTGTAATGGTTTTGTTTTAATTTCATGTACCCTCTGGGAGCCAATAAGCTAGATGACCTGCGATGTAGTTTCAGGAGCTGCGCGGATGTAAAATCAGAACAAAGGATGTCGTAAATCAAGGACCAAAGAATAAGAGGTTCGTATCTAAATAATTCGTTATATTTTTAAAATAAGTTCTAATGTTGTTTTGATAATCGACAATCAAAATCAAAAAGTATTTAATATTAATTAGCGGTAATTAACTAGCAACATGAAATTTAAAATAATTGCTAATAGATATACATGACTAACGATGCTGAGGTGAACACAAAATTTACTTCATAAAAATATTGACAATATCGTATTTAATATAAAATTCCAATTCGTAGGAAATCTACGTACCAGAGATGGTATTCATATATTGACGACGTGGTCCATTTGATATTAAGTCAGTTCCATTCTTGGCCACGTCATCGTTAATGCTAATTAAAACTTATGCCCATTGTGTTTACAAATAACACTAAACTTGTAATGGTTTTGTTTTAATTTCATGTACCCTCTGGGAGCCAATAAGCTAGATGACTTGCGATGTAGTTTCAGGAGCTGCGCGGATGTAAAATTAGAACAAAGGATGTCGTAAATCAAGGACCAAAAAATAAGAGGTTCGTATCTAAATAATTCGTTATATTTTTAAAATAAGTTCTTATGTTGTTTTGATAATCGACAATCAAAATCAAAAAATATTTAATATTAATTAGCCCACACACACACATACAGATACACACTTCAGGGAGACAAAAGATTATCCCAAAGGCTGAAAACTGAAGATGGAATAGGTAATTAAATTAGAAATTAAACTAAGCAAATGGAAAATTTTGCAAGTAAAAATTTTGAGCCCTCCTCCTCGATTCTCATTAGTGGCACGTAAGCTACACGGCACAGTGCAAATATAGTTTTTGTTTCTAATATATAATTCTAGTGTTTGTAAACTTAATATTTTTAACATATATTTACCGAATATTTTTAAGTTAACTTAATCTTTCTAGTATATTTTTTTTATATATAATTTTATATATAATGTTTTTTGAAATTAAGTCAGTTCCATTCTTGGCCACGTCATCGTTAATGCTAATTAAAACTTATGCCCATTGTGTTTACACTAAACTAGTAATGGTTTTGTTTTAATTTCATGTACCCTCTGGGAGCCAATAAGCTAGATGACCTGCGATGTAGTTTCAGGAGCTGCCTGGATGTAAAATTAGCACAAATGATGTCGTTAATCAAGGACCAAGGAATAAGAGGTTTGTATATAAATAAGTCGTTATATTTCTAAAATAAGTTCTTATGTTGTTTTGAAAATCGACAATCAAAATCCAAAAATATTTAATATTTATTAGCGGTTATTAATTACAACATAAAATTTATAACAATTGCTTATAGATATACATAACAAAATATGCTACTGTGAAAGTTTAGTTTCAATTATAAGTTCCCTTTGGAAGCCAATACGCTAGATAACCTACGATGTAATTTTAGGAGCTATGCGAATGTACAATCAGCGAATATAATGTCATAAATCAAGGACCATAGAATAAGAGGTTTGTATCTAAATAATTCGATATATTTTTAAAATAAGTTCTTATGTTGTTTTCATAATCGACGATCAAAATCAAAAAATATTTTATATTAATCCGCGGTAATTAACTAGCAACATGAAATTTAAAACAATTGCTAATAGATATACATGACTAAATATGCTAAGGTGTACACAAAATTTACTTCATAAAAATATTGACAATATCGAATTTTTAAAATAAAATTCCAATTCGTAGGAAATCTACGTACCAGAGATGGTATTCATATATTGATGACGTGATCCATTTGATATTAAGTCAGTTCTATTCTTGGCCACGTCATCGTTAATGCTAATTAAAACTTATGCCCATTGTGTTTACAAATACCACTAAACTTGTAATGGTTTTGTTTTAATTACATGTACCCTCTGGGAGCGAATAAGCTAGATGACCTGCGATGTAGTTTCAGGAGCTGCGCGGATGTAAAATCAGAACAAAGGATGTCGTAAATCAAGGACCAAAGAATAAGAGGTTCGTATCTAAATAATTCGTTATATTTTTAAAATAAGTTCTAATGTTGTTTTGATAATCGACAATCAAAATCAAAAAATATTTAATATTAATTAGCGGTAATTAACTAGCAACATGAAATTTAAAATAATTGCTAATAGATATACATGACTAACGATGCTGAGGTGAACACAAAATTTACTTCATAAAAATATTGACAATATCGAATTTAATATAAAATTCCAATTCGTAGGAAATCTACGTTCCAGAGACGGTATTCACATATTGATGACGTGGTCCATTTGATATTAAGTCAGTTCTATTCTTGGCCACGTAATCGTTGATGCTAATTAAAACTTATGCCCATTGTGTTTACAAATAAAACTAAACTTGTAATGGTTTTGTTTTAATTACATGTACCCTCTGGGAGCCAATAAGCTAGATGACCTGCGATGTAGTTTCAGGAGCTGCGCGGATGTAAAATCAGAACAAAGGATGTCGTAAATCAAGGGACCAAAGAATAAGAGGGTTCGTATCTAAATAATTCGTTATATTTTTAAAATAAGTTCTTATGTTGTTTTGATAATCGACAATCAAAATCAAAAAATATTTAATATTAATTAGCG
>NW_022881331.1:0-38133 GCF_004382145.1 Drosophila mauritiana
TATGAAAATGATTAATTATTTATATGGTATAGGGAAAAAATGCTGAAAATATCCCACATTCTCTTAGTATTATAGAGAAAAGCCATTATAGTGAGAGGGTTATAGTAGTTGTAAACGACCGGAATTACGACAGAGGGTTCAAAAACTACTATAGGTAGGCAGTGGTTGCCGACCTCTTCATATTGTTCAAAACTTATGTATTCATATGATTTGGCAATTATATGAGTAAATTAAATAATATACATATGAAATTATTAATTATTATATGTATAGGGAAAAAATGCTGAAAATATCCCACATTCTCTTAGTATATAGAGAAAAGCCATTATAGTGAGAGGGTATAGTAGTGTAAACGACCGGAATTACGACAGAGGGTTCAAAAACTACTATAGGTAGGCAGTGGTTGCCGACCTCTCATATTGTTCAAAACTTATGTATTCATATGATTTTTTGGCAATTATATGAGTAAATTAAATAATATACATATGAAAATTATTAATTATTATATGTATAAGGGAAAAAATGCTGAAATATCCCACATTCTCTTAGTATATAGAGAAAAGCCATTATAGTGAGAGGGTAGTAGTGTAAACGACCGGAATTACGACAGAGGGTTCAAAAACTACTATAGGTAGGCAGTGGTTGCCGACCTCTCATATTGTTCAAAACTTATGTATTCATATGATTTTGGCAATAATATGAGTAAATTAAATAATATACATATGAAAATGATTAATTATTATATGTATAAGGGGAAAAAATGCTGAAAATATCCCACATTCTCTTAGTATTATAGAGAAAAGCCATTATAGTGAGAGGGTATAGTAGTGTAAACGACCGGAATTACGACAGAGGGTTCAAAAACTACTATAGGTAGGCAGTGGTTGCCGACCTCTCATATTGTTCAAAACTTATGTATTCATATGATTTTGGCAATAATATGAGTAAATTAAATAATATACATATGAAAATGATTAATTATTATATGTATAAGGGAAAAAATGCTGAAAATATCCCACATTCTCTTAGTATTATAGAGAAAAGCCATTATAGTGAGAGGGTATAGTAGTGTAAACGACCGGAATTACGACAGAGGGTTCAAAAACTACTATAGGTAGGCAGTGGTTGCCGACCTCTCATATTGTTCAAAACTTATGTATTCATATGATTTTGGCAATAATATGAGTAAATTAAATAATATACATATGAAAATGATTAATTATTATATGTATAAGGAAAAAATGCTGAAAATATCCCACATTCTCTTAGTATTATAGAGAAAAGCCATTATAGTGAGAGGTATAGTAGTGTAAACGACCGGAATTACGACAGAGGGTTCAAAAACTACTATAGGCAGTGGTTGCCGACCTCTCATATTGTTCAAAACTTATGTATTCATATGATTTTTGGCAATAATATGAGTAAATTAAATAATATACATATGAAAATGATTAATTATTATATGTATAAGGGAAAAATAATCATATTATATATGAATAATGGAAAAAAAATGAAATGTTCCTATAATCTCTTAATATATAAGAGAATAGCCCGTATGTTGGGTGGCAAACGGAATTGAAAATACCCGCTTTGAGGACAGCGGGTTCAAAAACTACTATAGGTAGGCAGTGGTTGCCGACCTCCCGCATTATTCGAAATATTTATTTCGGATTATGTTTATATTGGTTACATACAATAAAGTATATTATTATCCGTACAAATTTGTTTCTCAGTTCTATAGAACACGGGACTTGGCTCCGCGGATAATAGGAATATACGCTTTATAGATAATATCGTTGAAACAAAAGTCAAGTTTCTATATATATAGAATAACAAATCGTTTCCATATATTATCGTTAATTTTTGGAGGCAGGCAAATATTAATTTATTACCTGCCGTATAGTTGGATTATTATATCGTTACGGTATAATACAAATATGGATTCTTATGAAAGAAATATAAAATTATATATTAAATGGAAATATTATCATATGCGCTTGGTTTTATGTTATATATTACCAGAGATATATATGAAAGAGATAAATTTTAAATTTATCTTCAAAATGCAAATGATTTAACTTAATATTTATATTGGTTAAAACAAAAATTGTACATGTGTGGATACAATAATTATGTATGTTGGAAATAAAATGATATTTTATAATGAAATATGTATGTATAAAAAGATAAAATTATAGAAATATATATATTACAATAATTAGATGAAATTCTTGTTATATTGGTAAAACAAGTATAAATTAAAAATGAAAATATGGATTACGAATGCTATATAAAAATGGCCGTAATCGAATGGATTTTTTTACTTATATATTTAAAATTTTACCCAAAGGCGAAATATTGAATTTTATTCAATATAATAAAAATCATGGAATTATATAAAGTGAAAAATCTATATATCTTATATCTATTATATTGCTTATTTCGATTCAAAATATATGAATGGAATATGAAGGAAAAACATTATTCTGGTTGATCCTGCCAGTAGTTATATGCTTGTCTCAAAGATTAAGCCATGCATGTCTAAGTACACACGAATTAAAAGTGAAACCGCAAAAGGCTCATTATATCAGTTATGGTTCCTTAGATCGTTAACAGTTACTTGGATAACTGTGGTAATTCTAGAGCTAATACATGCAATTAAAACATGAACCTTATGGGACATGTGCTTTTATTAGGCTAAAACCAAGCGATCGCAAGATCGTTATATTGGTTGAACTCTAGATAACATGCAGATCGTATGGTCTTGTACCGACGACAGATCTTTCAAATGTCTGCCCTATCAACTTTTGATGGTAGTATCTAGGACTACCATGGTTGCAACGGGTAACGGGGAATCAGGGTTCGATTCCGGAGAGGGAGCCTGAGAAACGGCTACCACATCTAAGGAAGGCAGCAGGCGCGTAAATTACCCACTCCCAGCTCGGGGAGGTAGTGACGAAAAATAACAATACAGGACTCATATCCGAGGCCCTGTAATTGGAATGAGTACACTTTAAATCCTTTAACAAGGACCAATTGGAGGGCAAGTCTGGTGCCAGCAGCCGCGGTAATTCCAGCTCCAATAGCGTATTAAAGTTGTTGCGGTTAAAACGTTCGTAGTTGAACTTGTGCTTCATACGGGTAGTACAACTTACAATTGTGGTTAGTACTATACCTTTATGTATGTAAGCGTATTACCGGTGGAGTTCTTATATGTGATTAAATACTTGTATTTTTTCATATGTTCTCCTATTTAAAAACCTGCACTAGTGTGCTCTTAAACGAGTGTTATTGTGGGCCGGTACTATTACTTTGAACAAATTAGAGTGCTTAAAGCAGGCTTCAAATGCCTGAATATTCTGTGCATGGGATAATGAAATAAGACCTCTGTTCTGCTTTCATTGGTTTTCAGATCAAGAGGTAATGATTAATAGAAGCAGTTTGGGGGCATTAGTATTACGACGCGAGAGGTGAAATTCTTGGACCGTCGTAAGACTAACTTAAGCGAAAGCATTTGCCAAAGATGTTTTCATTAATCAAGAACGAAAGTTAGAGGTTCGAAGGCGATCAGATACCGCCCTAGTTCTAACCATAAACGATGCCAGCTAGCAATTGGGTGTAGCTACTTTTATGGCTCTCTCAGTCGCTTCCCGGGAAACCAAAGCTTTTGGGCTCCGGGGGAAGTATGGTTGCAAAGCTGAAACTTAAAGGAATTGACGGAAGGGCACCACCAGGGTGGAGCCTGCGGCTTAATTTGACTCAACACGGGAAAACTTACCAGGTCCGAACATAAGTGTGTAAGACAGATTGATAGCTCTTTCTCGAATCTATGGGTGGTGGTGCATGGCCGTTCTTAGTTCGTGGAGTGATTTGTCTGGTTAATTCCGATAACGAACGAGACTCAAATATATTAAATAGATATCTTCAGGATTATGGTGCTGAAGCTTATGTAGCCTTCATTCATGGTGGCAGTAAAATGTTTATTGTGTTTGAATGTGTTTATGTAAGTGGAGCCGTACCTGTTGGTTTGTCCCATTATAAGGACACTAGCTTCTTAAATGGACAAATTGCGTCTAGCAATAATGAGATTGAGCAATAACAGGTCTGTGATGCCCTTAGATGTCCTGGGCTGCACGCGCGCTACAATGAAAGTATCAACGTGTATTTCCTAGACCGAGAGGTCCGGGTAAACCGCTGAACCACTTTCATGCTTGGGATTGTGAACTGAAACTGTTCACATGAACTTGGAATTCCCAGTAAGTGTGAGTCATTAACTCGCATTGATTACGTCCCTGCCCTTTGTACACACCGCCCGTCGCTACTACCGATTGAATTATTTAGTGAGGTCTCCGGACGTGATCACTGTGACGCCTTGTGTTACGGTTGTTTCGCAAAAGTTGACCGAACTTGATTATTTAGAGGAAGTAAAAGTCGTAACAAGGTTTCCGTAGGTGAACCTGCGGAAGGATCATTATTGTATAATATCCTTATCGTTAATAAACATTGTTATAATACAAATAAATACAATTTACCAAAATAAAAATATTACAAAAATGATTCCACGGAAATCAAAAGTTAAAGTCAAAATAAAATGAAGATGCTTTTATTTTATATGTGGGCTTGGCAACCTCATAAAAAGACTTTAACATTATTAATGTTGTTGTGCGTATTTGTGGCAGTACCTACTACAACAATGGCGTTTCCTATAAAAACAAATTCTCGAAAATGGAAATCGAAGAAACTGAACAAAATTTGAAAGTAGAAGTCGAATTAAAATTAAAATAATTTTGAATGTGGTATTCAAAATAAGTGTGTGTGTATATGGACCATAAATACACGCGTTGCGAATATGTATTGTTCATCTATGTTATGAGCATACGTTGGCTAATGCAACAACCTAAAATATACAATGTTTGTACCTGTCATCCATCAGGTTAATGTTTTATATAAATTTTGCAGTATGTGTCACCCAAAATAGCAAACCATAACCAGATTTTTATGATACATAATGCTTATATGAAACTAAGACATATCGCAACATTTATTTTTAGGTATAAAAATAAATTTATTGAAGGAATTGATATATGCCAGTAAAATGGTGTATTTTTAATTTCTTTCAATAAAAACAATATTGATATTATATAAAAATGAATTATAAAACTCTAAGCGGTGGATCACTCGGCTCATGGGTCGATGAAGAACGCAGCAAACTGTGCGTCATCGTGTGAACTGCAGGACACATGAACATCGACATTTTGAACGCATATCGCAGTCCATGCTGTTATGTACTTTAATTAATTTTATAGTGCTGCTTGGACTACATATGGTTGAGGGTTGTAAGACTATGCTAATTAAGTTGTTTATAAATTTTTTATAAGCATATGGTATATTATTGGATTAAATAATGATTTTATTCATAAATATTAAAAAAGAAATGAAAAACATTATCTCACATTTGAATGTGAAAAACGAAGAGAAATATTTTTCTTTTTCAATCAAATAATACTGAGAAATGTCTAGCATAAAAAATTGAAATATTTTTCATCTAGAATTGTCTCTTATTAATGATTCGGAAAAAGAAAAATCTTGGTTTTTTATTATTCTTCGTTGGTTCGTTAAATGGATAAAAAATAACTTTGCTTACAAGAACTATTGGAACTATTTATAACGAATTTAATTGATTGTTTATCATTTATATATAAAGAATTTATGGCAAAAAATAGTATATATATACAACCTCACTCATATGGGACTACCCCTGAATTTAAGCATATTAATTAGGGGAGGAAAAGAAACTAACAAGGATTTTCTTAGTAGCGGCGAGCGAAAAGAAAACAGTTCAGCACTAAGTCACTTTGTCTATATGGCAAATGTGAGATGCAGTGTATGGAGCGTCAATATTCTAGTATGAGAAATTAATGATTTAAGTCCTTCTTTAAATGAGGCCATTTACCCATAGAGGGTGCCAGGCCCGTATAACGTTAATGATTACTAGATGATGTTTCCAAAGAGTCGTGTTGCTTGATAGTGCAGCACTAAGTGGGTGGTAAACTCCATCTAAAACTAAATATAACCATGAGACCGATAGTAAACAAGTACCGTGAGGGAAAGTTGAAAAGAACTCTGAATAGAGAGTTAAACAGTACGTGAAACTGCTTAGAGGTTAAGCCCGATGAACCTGAATATCCGTTATGGAAAATTCATCATTAAAATTGTAATATTTAAATAATATTATTAAGAATAATGTGCATTTTTTCCATATAAGGACATTGTAATCTATTAGCATATCCCAAATTTATCATAAAATATAACTTATAGTTTATTCCAATTAAATTGCTTGCATTTTAACACAGAATAAATGTTATTAATTTGATAAAGTGCTGATAGATTTATATTATTACAGAGCGTTAATTTTTCGGAATTATATAATGGCATAATTATCATTGATTTTTGTGTTTATTATATGCTCTTGTATGATTAACAATGCGAAAGATTCAGGATACCTTCGGGACCCGTCTTGAAACACGGACCAAGGAGTCTAACATATGTGCAAGTTATTGGGATGTAAACCTAATAGCGTAATTAACTTGACTAATAATGGGATTAGTTTTTTAACTATTTATAGCTAATTAACACAATCCGGGGCGTTCTATATAGTTATGTATAATGTATATTTATATTATTTATGCCTCTAACTGGAACGTACCTTGAGCATATATGCTGTGACCCGAAAGATGGTGAACTATACTTGATCAGGTTGAAGTCAGGGGAAACCCTGATGGAAGACCGAAACAGTTCTGACGTGCAAATCGATTGTCAGAATTGAGTATAGGGGCGAAAGACCAATCGAACCATCTAGTAGCTGGTTCCTTCCGAAGTTTCCCTCAGGATAGCTGGTGCATTTTAATATTATATAAATAATCTTATCTGGTAAAGCGAATGATTAGAGGCCTTAGGGTCGAAACGATCTTAACCTATTCTCAAACTTTAAATGGGTAAGAACCTTAACTTTCTTGATATGAAGTTCAAGGTTATGATATAATGTGCCCAGTGGGCCACTTTTGGTAAGCAGAACTGGCGCTGTGGGATGAACCAAACGTAATGTTACGGTGCCCAAATTAACAACTCATGCAGATACCATGAAAGGCGTTGGTTGCTTAAAACAGCAGGACGGTGATCATGGAAGTCGAAATCCGCTAAGGAGTGTGTAACAACTCACCTGCCGAAGCAACTAGCCCTTAAAATGGATGGCGCTTAAGTTGTATACCTATACATTACCGCTAAAGTAGATGATTTATATTACTTGTGATATAAATTTTGAAACTTTAGTGAGTAGGAAGGTACAATGGTATGCGTAGAAGTGTTTGGCGTAAGCCTGCATGGAGCTGCCATTGGTACAGATCTTGGTGGTAGTAGCAAATAATCGAATGAGACCTTGGAGGACTGAAGTGGAGAAGGGTTTCGTGTGAACAGTGGTTGATCACGAGTTAGTCGGTCCTAAGTTCAAGGCGAAAGCCGAAAATTTTCAAGTAAAACAAAAATGCCTAACTATATAAACAAAGCGAATATAATACACTTGAATAATTTTGAACGAAAGGGAATACGGTTCCAATTCCGTAACCTGTTGAGTATCCGTTTGTTATTAAATATGGGCCTCGTGCTCATCCTGGCAACAGGAACGACCATAAAGAAGCCGTCGAGAGATATCGGAAGAGTTTTCTTTTCTGTTTTATAGCCGTACTACCATGGAAGTCTTTCGCAGAGAGATATGGTAGATGGGCTAGAAGAGCATGACATATACTGTTGTGTCGATATTTTCTCCTCGGACCTTGAAAATTTATGGTGGGGACACGCAAACTTCTCAACAGGCCGTACCAATATCCGCAGCTGGTCTCCAAGGTGAAGAGTCTCTAGTCGATAGAATAATGTAGGTAAGGGAAGTCGGCAAATTAGATCCGTAACTTCGGGATAAGGATTGGCTCTGAAGATTGAGATAGTCGGGCTTGATTGGGAAACAATAACATGGTTTATGTGCTCGTTCTGGGTAAATAGAGTTTCTAGCATTTATGTTAGTTACTTGTTCCCCGGATAGTTTAGTTACGTAGCCAATTGTGGAACTTTCTTGCTAAAATTTTTAAGAATACTATTTGGGTTAAACCAATTAGTTCTTATCAATTATAACGATTATCAATTAACAATCAATTCAGAACTGGCACGGACTTGGGGAATCCGACTGTCTAATTAAAACAAAGCATTGTGATGGCCCTAGCGGGTGTTGACACAATGTGATTTCTGCCCAGTGCTCTGAATGTCAAAGTGAAGAAATTCAAGTAAGCGCGGGTCAACGGCGGGAGTAACTATGACTCTCTTAAGGTAGCCAAATGCCTCGTCATCTAATTAGTGACGCGCATGAATGGATTAACGAGATTCCTACTGTCCTATCTACTATCTAGCGAAACCACAGCCAAGGGAACGGGCTTGGAATAATTAGCGGGGAAAGAAGACCCTTTTGAGCTTGACTCTAATCTGGCAGTGTAAGGAGACATAAGAGGTGTAGAATAAGTGGGAGATATTAGACCTCGGTTTGGTATCGTCAATGAAATACCACTACTCTTATTGTTTCCTTACTTACTTGATTAAATGGAACGTGTATCATTTCCTAGCCATTATACGGATATATTTATTATATCTTATGGTATTGGGTTTTGATGCAAGCTTCTTGATCAAAGTATCACGAGTTTGTTATATAATCGCAAACAAATTCTTTAATAAAACGATGCATTTATGTATTTTTGATTTGAAAATTTGGTATAACTCCAATTACTCAGGTATGATCCAATTCAAGGACATTGCCAGGTAGGGAGTTTGACTGGGGCGGTACATCTCTCAAATAATAACGGAGGTGTCCCAAGGCCAGCTCAGTGCGGACAGAAACCACACATAGAGCAAAAGGGCAAATGCTGACTTGATCTCGGTGTTCAGTACACACAGGGACAGCAAAAGCTCGGCCTATCGATCCTTTTGGTTTAAAGAGTTTTTAACAAGAGGTGTCAGAAAAGTTACCATAGGGATAACTGGCTTGTGGCGGCCAAGCGTTCATAGCGACGTCGCTTTTTGATCCTTCGATGTCGGCTCTTCCTATCATTGTGAAGCAAAATTCACCAAGCGTTGGATTGTTCACCCATGCAAGGGAACGTGAGCTGGGTTTAGACCGTCGTGAGACAGGTTAGTTTTACCCTACTAATGACAAAACGTTGTTGCGACAGCATTCCTGCGTAGTACGAGAGGAACCGCAGGTACGGACCAATGGCACAATACTTGTTCGAGCGAACAGTGGTATGACGCTACGTCCGTTGGATTATGCCTGAACGCCTCTAAGGTCGTATCCGTGCTGGACTGCAATGATAAATAAGGGGCAATTTGCATTGTATGGCTTCTAAACCATTTAAAGTTTATAATTTATTTTATAAACGACAATGGATGTGATGCCAATGTAATTTGTAACATAGTAAATTAGGAGGATCTTCGATCACCTGATGCCGCGCTAGTTACATATAAAAGCATAATTTAATGCAATGACAAAGCCTAGAATCAATTGTAAACGACTTTTGTAACAGGCAAGGTGTTGTAAGTGGTTGAGCAGCTGCCATACTGCGATCCACTGAAGCTTATCCTTTGCTTGATGATTCGATAAATAAATGATTTTTCCTGTAGCCAAACAAACACCTCGTCATCAATTTAGTGACGCATATGATATTGTCCCTATCATATAATTTTTGATATAAAGACTTTAAAGAATTATATCACGTTGCCAAATACCTCGTCATCAATTTAGTGACGCATATGATATTGTCCCTATCATATAATTAATATAAAGACTTTAATGAATTGTGTCAAGTTGCCAAACACCTCGTCATCAATTTAGTGACGCATATGATATTGTCCCTATCATATAATTTTTGATATAAAGACTTTAAAGAATTATATCAAGTTGCCAAATACCTCGTCATCAATTTAGTGACGCATATGATATTGTCTCTATCATATAATTAATATAAAGACTTTAATGAATTGTGTCAAGTTGCCAAACACCTCGTCATCAATTTAGTGACGCATATGATATTGTCCCTATCATATAATTTTTGATATAAAAACTTTAAAGAATTGTATCAAGTTGCCAAATACCTCGTCATCAATTTAGTGACGCATATGATATTGTCCCTATCATATAATTAATATAAAGACTTTAATGAATTGTGTCAAGTTGCCAAACACCTCGTCATCAATTTAGTGACGCATATGATATTGTCCCTATCATATAATTTTTGATATAAAAACTTTAAAGAATTGTATCAAGTTGCCAAATACCTCGTCATCAATTTAGTTTTTTTTTTTTTTTTTTTTTTTTTTTTTTTTTTAGCGTGCGTTTATTTATTTAAAATCTGTCCTAGTGGACAATAATTAAATGGTTTTGCGGGGGAACATTAGCTTAAGGGATACTATTGTACATGTATTTGTGGCGGGTTTTATATGTGTTGTCTATTGTTGTGGAAGATCGAGAGGGTGTCTCCTCATGAGACGTCTGCTTGTTTGGCTATTGTCTAACAGGTTGGTGGCGAGGTGGTTAGGGTGGTTTTCGAGCCTTTTCAGGTATCTCTCGCTGAGCCTGGAGATTTCATCAGCGACTTGTGGGATTCCAAGTTCCCTATGTATGGCGACATTCTCGTGGTAGGGATGCGCATTACAGGCAATTCTCAAGCACCTATTCTGGAACCGCTGTATACGCAGGCGATTCGTGTGGCTTGCCGTGCCCCATAGCTGTATCCCGTAGGTCCAGATGGGCTTGAGAATTGCCTTGTACACCAGGATTTTGTGGTTCTGCCTTAGCTTGGACCCTCTCCCAATAAGCCAATGCATCTGCCTCAGACGCGCATCGGCCTGTATGCGTTTGCTGACGATGTGGGGACGCCAAGTGAGCCTGCGGTCCAGGGTAAGTCCTAGGTACTTGGGTGCGGGTGCGTTGGGAATGATGACTCCGTTTAGCGTGACCGGTGGGCAGTCTCCTCTCCTTAGTGCAAATGTTGTTTGGGTAGATTTTTCCGCGTTCACTACGATGTTCCACCTGCTGAGCCAGGGATGTAGCGCGTCCATTTGCCTTTGGATTGTTTCGGAGGCTTCTCGTGGGTCGGATGAGGAGGCGAGGAAAGCCGTGTCATCTGCATAAGTCGCTATAGTTAGGTTCCTGGAGGGGATTATGGGAAGGTCTGCGGTGTAAAGGGTGTACAGTATTGGTCCGAGCACACTGCCTTGCGGAACTCCAGCTCTGATCAGTCTGGGTAGGCTTATTGCACTTCCGCATCTGACTTGGAATGCTCTTCCCTCAGTGTAGGATTTGAGGAGGGTAAAATGGGGGCTTGGGAGGTAGGATTTGAGTTTATGGAGGAGTCCAGGATGCCAAACTCTGTCGAATGCCTGCTTCACGTCGAGCATTACAGCGCAGCAGTATTTCTTTTGCTCGAATGCCTCGAGGATCCGTTCGACTAGCCGGTGGCATTGCTCTGGTGTTCCGTGGGAGCGCCTGAAGCCAAACTGGTGATCGGGGATCAAACCAGCCTCATCCAGTACTGGCAATACTCTGCGCAAAAATACTCTTTCGAGTATTTTGGAGAGGATTGCCAGCAAACTAATCGGACGATAGGAGGCGAGATTGGCTTCAGGCTTACCAGGCTTGAGGAGGACAATAACCTCTGCTCTTTTCCACTCTTCCGGGAAGTACCCTAGCCGGAAGCAGCTGTTGTAAATGCTGGCCAGCATTTGTGTGCAGCGGAATGGGAGCATTTTTAGGGCCGCCGCATCTATACGATCCAGGCCTGGAGATTTGTTGTTCTTCAGTAGAGCAATCTCCTGCGCAACTTCCTCAGAGTCGACTGGTTCCAACGGGGGACCGGGAGAGCTTGGGCTATTGAGAAACCGGGCTGTTTCAGCATGTTCTTCGGCAGTGCAGCAGTCGAACGGAGAGAAGGCGTTGTAAAGGTGTTCGGCGAAAGCTTCTGCTCTTTCAGCATCCGAACGGCACCAGGATCCATCTGCTTTGCGCACTGCGGAAACCTTTTTGGCTGGTCGTTTAATGTGGCGGGTGACGTTCCACAGATTGTGGTCTGGGTCCCCGGGAGAGAGTTCCTCGAGGAATCTGAGGAAGGAGTCCTGGCGTAGGCTGGAGATCTTGTCCTTCAACTCCTTTGTGGCGTGATTGAGCGCTGTTTTGTCTCTTGGATTGCGCGTCAAGAACCAAACTCTCCTGAGACGCCTCTTCTCAGTCACGAGTGCCGCAATTTCCGGGGACCAGAGGTGGAGGTCCCTGCTAGGTGTTCTCGCAGTCTTTGGTGGCGGTGGGCTTGCGAATTCCGCAGCGTTTTGCATCTGCCTGGTGAGATTCCCGATAGCTTCATCAATGTTCCTGGGTGTGTTGAGGATGGGGTTCGGATTGACGGTGGAGAGCATCCAGGACGCGAACTTGGCGGCGTCGGTATATTTTCCAGTGAGCCTTCTGAGCGGGGTTTTCCTGAGGACTGGCGTGTTGATTAGCACGTTTATTGCACAGTGGTCTGACAGGAGATCAGCATTTGTTGTGCAGCTGATCTTCGCATGCCCTATGCCTTTCGACACAGCAAAGTCCAGTAGGTCTGGAGTCTTGAGGGGATTCGTTGGCCAGTGAGTGGGCTCGCCAGTGGAGTGGCAGTCCAGTCGGTGGCGTTGCAGGTACCCAAACAGAGTTTTCCCTTTGGGGTTGTTGGCGCGCGATCCCCACCAAGAATGTTTGGCGTTATAATCTCCAGCTGCTATGAAGCGGGGGCCAAAATGCTCGAAGAACTCACTGAGGTGAGATGCTGTTATGCGGTATCTGGGGGGAAAGTAGACCGCTCCAATGTCTAAATCTCCTTGCGGGCTGACAATCCTGATGACAGGACATTGTGCCCAGTCTTGCTGAAACGCGGGCAGCTCTAGGTATTGAATACCGCTCCTGATGAGGATGGCTGCTCCACCGCGTGCTCTGCCAGAAGGATGGTCTGCATGGATGAGGTCATATCCGCTGATATTAAAGTGGGATCTGGGGGAGAAGTGGGTTTCGGCTACGAGTAGGATATCGATCTGGTGGGTCTTCAGATGGTGCTCGACTATGGCCTTGCTGTTCTGCAGGCCGTTCGCATTCCAGACGACTAGGTGGAGCTTTAGTTGCATGACTTGCTGTTGAGAATGGTGGCCACCAGCTGTGTCATCTGGGTGAACATGCGCTCCATCATCCTTTCCATCATTCCTTCCATGCGAGCGAACATCGCTTCTATCTGACCGGAGTGTGGGGTTTCTGTTTGGGTTTGGACTGGGGTTGTGGGATTCTGCGGTGCTGCGTGCACTCCGTTGAGGGCGTCTCGGTAGCTCCTGCCAGAGGTGACGTTTGGTGATGCCACGGGCGGCGCCTTGTTAGCATTAGCGACGGGCCTTGTTTTCGGAGCAGCGAGTGCTTTGGCCCTTTTGTATGCAGGGCATCCCTTGAAAGACGCAGGATGGTCCGCCTGGCAGTGGAAGCAGCACGCTTTGTCGTCCTCCCTCTTCTCACATGCCCTCGATTCGTGAGGGCCTCCACACTTTACACATCGGTATTCCAGGAAGCAGTAACGCTGTGTATGACCGAATCCTTGGCACCTGAAGCATTGAGGCACGTCGTTGAACTTCTGCGGCGGTTCAATGGTTACTACCGACCTGCAGATCCGCTTGACTTGGTAGACGTCTTTGTTGTTGCTGGAAGGCTCCAGGTTGGCGAAGAATATTCCCAGCGGTTCTTTAGTTCTTCTGCCAATGGGATTGTGCAGATCTCTAACAGCGTGCCCTTGTCTGCGAAGGTCTTCAATGATTTCCTCACGATCGGTGGAGTGGTGGAGTCCTTTGATGACAACCTTGTATGCACGTTCATCTTTCGGCTGGAAAGTCCGATGCCTCTTGTTTTGGGCCACAAGTTGGAGACGCAGAGCTGTATAGGACTCTTTGTCCGGCATCATGACACGTACGTTGTTGCCATTCACGGTCTTGTAGGTAAAATTGTTCTTCGGGCCTACAAGAGTCGTGATCATCTTGACGAGTGCCGAGATGTTGGTCACATCGGGGATAAAAATCGGAGGTGGCTTGATGGTCTTCGGGGTGGGCTTTGGTTTCTCGGGGGTCTTGGGCTTGGAATCGTCTTTAGGTCCGGGTTCGTCATCAGAGCTCTCTTGGTCGTACTCGTCTTCTTCGGTCGAGAGTAAAGCGAAGGCGTTGTTGGCGAGCTTCTTGCGCAGAGCTGCGCTAGTGCTTGGCTTATCTTCCAGCTCCTCTCCCTGTGCTTTCTTTGCCGGTTTTCGCTTTATCTCGCCCGGCTCTGTATGCGAGGTGCTTCCCTCGCTGCTGGAGCTGCTCTTGCGTGTTCTCAGAGCCTTTTTGCGTGGTGTTGTTCCAAGCTTGTGGGTGCGCGGGGGGGCCTGCCAGTCCATCTTCTCCAAAGTTGATAAGGAGTGAGGAGGGGGGGGGGGGGGGGAAGCTGGGCACCGTAAGCCGGTGAGCCAGGCAGCACGTGGCTGCTGCTTTGCAATTATACCGCTGCTTCGAGCACTGGGTTTTTTGCGCTGATAACACGCACACTCGGGTGTGCGATGGTGTTAGTGCGAACTACCGTTAGGTACGTTGGCTGGGCCAATCAAAACGCGCGACAAGATCACGCGACGCGAAGTGGCTGGGCACAAGTAACGGGACTTACAACTGTGAACAATTTGCTAACAATTTGCTGTCGATCCGCAGGCACGTCTGCACTCGTCGAGTGTTCGATCGCGACTGATCAATTTAGTGACGCATATGATATTGTCTCTATCATATAATTAATATAAAGACTTTAATGATTTGTGTCACGTTGCCAAACACCTCGTCATCAATTTAGTGACGCATATGATATTGTCTCTATCATATAATTAATATAAAGACTTTAATGATTTGTGTCACGTTGCCAAACACCTCGTCATCAATTTAGTTTTTTTTTTTTTTTTTTTTTTTTATCTGTTTTATTTATTTAAAATCTGTCCTAATGGACAATAATTAAATTCTATGTGGGGGAACATTGACATACGGGGAGTACTTAGAATGTACTTGGGTAGGGGTTACAAATTTACATTAATGTTGCGTGAGGTCAAGCGGGTGCGTTCTCTGCAGACGTCTTGTGGTTTGGCTGTTGTCTAACAGATTGATGGCCAGGTGGTTGGGGTGATTCTCCAGTCTTCTGGCGTATCTCTCACTGAGTCGGTAGATCTCATCTTCCACCCAGGGAATTCCGAGCTCCTCGTGGATGGCAGTATTCTCGTGATAGGGATGGGCGTTGGAGACTATTCTCAAGCATCGGTTCTGGAATTGCTGGATCTTTCTTCTGTGTGAAGCACTTGTGGTGCCCCACAGCTGGATTCCATAAGTCCATATTGGCTTGAGAATAGTCTTGTAGACAAGCAGCTTCGTTTTGTCCCTCAGCTTGGAACTTTTCCCAACAAGCCAGTGGAGTTGCTTAAGGCGTATGTTGGCCTGGGTACGCTTCCTATCAATGTGAGGGCCCCATGTCAGCCTTCTATCCAGTGTAAGCCCCAGGTATTTGGAGGTGCTGGTAGTGGGGATCGTGTCGCCGTCAAGAGTGACCGGAGGGCATTCTCCTCTGCGCAGGGAAAATGTTGTATGGGAGGATTTTTCGGCGTTAACCGCAATGTTCCATCGTTTTAGCCATGGATTCAAAGCATCCAGTTGCCTCTGGATGATGGCTGAAGCTCCATCTGGATTAGTAGCGGTGGCGAGGAACGCGGTGTCGTCGGCATAGGTGGCTATTGTGAGGTGACGGGAGGGTATTAAAGGAAGGTCTGCTGTGAAGAGGGTGTAGAGGATGGGACCAAGGACGCTGCCTTGAGGTACTCCGGCTCTTATGGGCCTTGGCGTGCTGGATGAGGATCCGCAACGCACTTGGAATTCTCTTCCTTCGGTGTAAGATTTGAGTAGAGCGTAGTGGGAACTGGGAAGGTGGGACTTAAGTTTGTGGAGGAGACCGGAATGCCACACTCTGTCAAACGCCTGCTTGACATCGAGGAAGACGGCCGAACAGTATCTTTTCTTCTCGAATGCATCGAGGATTCTTGATACGAGCCGGTGGCATTGTTCGGGTGTTCCATGAGATCGCCTGAATCCAAACTGGTGATCCGGGATCAAACCAGCCTCGTCCAGTACTGGCAACACTCTGCGCAGAAATACTCTTTCGAGTATTTTGGAGAGTATTGCCAGCAAACTAATCGGTCTATATGAGGCAAGATTGGCTTCAGGTTTTCCGGGTTTAAGGATGAGGATGACTTCTGCACGTTTCCATGATCTCGGGAAGTACCCTAGTGAGAAGCAGCTGTTGAAGATGTTAGCCAACATCTGGGAGCAAGGAGGAGGCATAATTTTGAGGGAAGTGGCGTCGATACGATCCAGTCCGGGGGATTTGCTGGCCTTTAGGGAGGCGATCTCCTGCGCAACCTCTTCAGGGGTGACGGGCTCTATCGGCAAGCTGGGTGGAGATGGACTCTCAAGGAACCTGGTGGTGGCAGCACGCTCTTCACCAGTGCATCTGTTGAATGGGGTGAATGCGTTCTGGAGGTGATCTGCGAATGCTTCTGCTCTTTCGTCATCGGAACGGCACCAAGAGCCATCCGCTTTGCGCACTGGCGACGCCTTTTTTGCAGGCCTCCTGATGTGGCGCGTGACATGCCACAGATTGTGTTGCGGGTCACCAGGTTCCAGCTCTTCAAGGAATCGATTGAATGAGTCCTGCCGTAGTGTGCAGAGCTTGACCTCAAGCTCCTTGCTGGCTCTGTTGAGTGCCGCTTTATCCCTTGGGTTGCGCGAGGAGAACCAAATACGTCTGAGGCGCCTCTTCTCCGCCACGAAGGCCGCAATCTCTGGAGACCAAAGGTGGAGATCTCGCTCAGGTGTTCTCGGGGTAGTTGGAGGAGGAGGGTTGGCGAACTTAGCCGCATTGTGCATTTCCTCAGTGAGTGTACTAATCGCCGCATCAATGTCTCTTGGGGAGGAAAGAGGAGGATCCAGGTCCAGGGAGGATAGCATCCAGAAGGTAAATTTGGAGGAGTCGGTATGCTTCCCGGTGAGTCTTCTGGGCAGGTCTTTTTTTAGGACTGGGATATTGAGGAGCATTCTTATTGCACTGTGGTCGGATAGCAGCTTGTTGTATGTGGTGCATGAGAGTCTGGCTTGTCCTATGCCTTTGGAGATGGCAAAATCCAAGAGGTCGGGAGACAAGGCAGGGTTAGTAGGCCAGTGGGTTGGCTCACCAGTGGAGTGGCAATTCAGTCTTCTGCTCTGCACGAACTTGTGGAGCGTTCTGCCTTTGGGGTTGATGGAGCGGGACCCCCACCAAGAGTGTTTGGCGTTAAAGTCACCGGCTGCTATGAAGCGAGGACCAAAGGACTCGAAAAGCTCTTGTAAGCGAGTCTCGGTGACTGAGTGTCTGGGGGGGAAGTAGACCGCTCCAATGGTGATGTCCCCCTGAAGGCTGGAGATTCGAGCCAGGGCACACTGGGCCCATTCCTCCTGGAACGCAGGTAGCTCCGTGTACTGGATACCACTCCTGATGAGCATGGCTGCTCCTCCGCGCGCTCTGCCAGATGGATGGTTGGCAAGTAAAACATCATAGCCGCTGATGTTGTAGTGGGATCGTGGACAAAAATGGGTTTCGGATACAAGGAGTATGTCAATCGCTTCCGTTTTTATAAGGTATTCTACCTCGGCTCTGCTCCTCTGCAGGCCGTTAGCATTCCAAATGACTATGTTCAGGCTTATTTCCATGATTTGGCATTGAGGATGGAAGCAATAAGCTGCGTCATTTGGGAGAACATTTTCTCCATCATACTTTCAACCATTCCTTGAAAACGGGCAAAGATTTGTTCCAGGTTATTGGATTGCGGAGCTTCGGGTGGGGTTTGGCGGTTTTGGTTGGGATCGGATTGCTGTGGTACATGAGTAGCCTTGAGCGCGTCTTTATAGCTCATGTTGGAGATGTTTGGGATCTGGATGGTGCTGGGCTTGCTGGTGGGTGTGGCCGGTCTGGGTTTAGGGGCTTGCTGTGCCTTGGCCTTCTTGTAGGCAGGGCATCCTCTGTATGAAGCGGGGTGGTCAGCTTGGCAGTGAAGGCAGCATGCCTTCTCATCCTCCTTCTTAGTGCAAGTCCTGGAGTCGTGTTGGCCACCACATTTCACGCATCGGTGCTCGAGGAAGCAGTAGCGCTGGGTATGTCCAAACCCTTGGCATCTAAAGCACTGAGGCACGTCGTTGAATTTACGGGGAGGCTCGATGGTGACGACCGACCTGCACAGTCTCCTGATTTGGTAGACCTCCTTGTTGTTACTGGCGGGTTCCATGTTGGCGAAAAATAACCCGAGTGGCTCCTTGGTTTTCCTACCAATAGGATTATGCAGGTCTCTGACCTTATGCCCTAGTCTTTCAAGTTCCTCTTGAATCTCGTCACGATCGGCGGTGTGGTGTAATCCCTTGATTACGACTCTGTATGCCCTCTCATCTTTGGGCTGGAACGTGCGATGCCTTTTGTTTTGGGAAACCAGGTGACTACGAAGCTCGGAGTAAGACTCCTTGTCAGGCATCATTACACGCACGTTGTTGCGTTCCGATTTGTATGTGAAGTCTTTGCTGGGACCCACGAGAGTTGTAATCATCTTGATCAGAGCAGAAATGTTGGTCACGTCCGGGATGAATATCGGGGGTGGCTTGAAAGTCCTCGGGGTAGGCTTGGGTTTGTCCGGGGTTTTGTTGGCAGCGGGTACAGGTTCTTCGTCTGAGGCGGCTTGGTCGTCGTCGTCATTGTCTTCCTCATCGCTCGAGAGGATGGCAAACTGGTTGTTTGCTAACCTACGACGCGAAGCTGCGCTGGTGCTGGGCGTGACGTCAAGTTCCTCCATTTGGGGCTTGCGCGCAGGCTTGCGCTTGACCTCACCGGGCTCCGAATGCGAGGTGCTGGAGTCGCTGCTAGTGCTGGGCTCCCTTGCTCTTAGGGCCTTCTTGCAGGGCGTAGATTTGCCTGGCTTGATGACACGCGGGGGGCCTGCCAATCCATGTTGTAGGGTGAGGGGTAGAAGGGGGGGGGGGGGAGCTGGGTACAGTTGGTCGGAGAACAAACCACTGCACGTGGCTGCTGCTGTGTTAAAGTTGCTTAACTATGCGCTTGATGTAAACAACCAGATAACACGCACGCTCGAGTGTGCGTTAGTGTTGGTGCGAGTCCGTTAGGCACGCGAGCTGAACCAATCAGAGCGCGCGGCGATATCTCGCGACGCGGTGACCGGTATGCGAATAACGGAGGTAACGAAATACGAAAAAAGCGAAACAATTTCTTGCTTGCGGTCCGCAGGCACGTCTGCACTCGTTGAGTGTTCGATCGCGACTCATCAATTTAGTGACGCATATGATATTGTCCCTATCATATAATTAATATAAAGACTTTTTAAAGAATTGTATCAAGTTGCCAAACACCTCGTCATCAACTACTATATTATGGTTGCGCCGACCTCTCATATTGTATTCTCTTATGTCTTCATAGGATTTTGGCAATTATACGAGTAAATTAAATAATATACATATGAAAATGATTAATTATTATATGTATAAGGGAAAAAATGCTGAAATATTCCCATATTATCTTAGTATTATAGAGGAAAGACCGTTGCCGACCTCTGATATTGTTCAAAACTTATGTATTTATATGATTTTGGCAATATGAGTAAATTAAATAATATACATATAAAATGATTAAATATTATATGTATAAATGTATAAAGGAAAAAATGATGAAATATTCCCACATTATCTTAGTATTATAGAGGAAAGACCGTTGCTGACCTCTGATATTGTTCAAAACTTATGTATTTATATGATTTTGGCAATAATATGAGTAAATTAAATAATATACATATGAAAATGATTAATTATTATATGTATAAATGTATAAGGGAAAAAATGCTGAAAATATTCCCATATTATCTTAGTATTATAGAGGAAAGACCGTTGCTGACCTCTGATATTGTTCAAAACTTATGTATTTATATGATTTTGGCAATTATATGAGTAAATTAAATAATATACATATGAAAATTATTAATTATTATATGTATAGGGGAAAAAATGCTGAAATATTCCCACATTCTCTTAGTATTATAGAGAAAAGCCATTATAGTGAGAGGGTATAGTAGTGTAAACGACCGGAATTACGACAGAGGGTTCAAAAACTACTATAGGTAGGCAGTGGTTGCCGACCTCTCATATTGTTCAAAACTTATGTATTCATATGATTTTGGCAATTATATGAGTAAATTAAATAATATACATATGAAAATTATTAATTATTATATGTATAGGGGAAAAAATGCTGAAATATTCCCACATTCTCTTAGTATTATAGAGAAAAGCCATTATAGTGAGAGGGTATAGTAGTGTAAACGACCGGAATTACGACAGAGGGTTCAAAAACTACTATAGGTAGGCAGTGGTTGCCGACCTCTCATATTGTTCAAAACTTATGTATTCATATGATTTTGGCAATTATATGAGTAAATTAAATAATATACATATGAAAATTATTAATTATTATATGTATAAGGGAAAAAATGCTGAAAATATCCCACATTCTCTTAGTATAATAGAGAAAAGCCATTATAGTGAGAGGGTATAGTAGTGTAAACGACCGGAATTACGACAGAGGGTTCAAAAACTACTATAGGTAGGCAGTGGTTGCCGACCTCTCATATTGTTCAAAACTTATGTATTCATATGATTTTGGCAATTATATGAGTAAATTAAATAATATACATATGAAAATTATTAATTATTATATGTATAAGGGAAAAAATGCTGAAAATATCCCACATTCTCTTAGTATAATAGAGAAAAGCCATTATAGTGAGAGGGTATAGTAGTGTAAACGACCGGAATTACGACAGAGGGTTCAAAAACTACTATAGGTAGGCAGTGGTTGCCGACCTCTCATATTGTTCAAAACTTATGTATTCATATGATTTTGGCAATAATATGAGTAAATTAAATAATATACATATGAAAATGATTAATTATTATATGTATAAGGGAAAAAATGCTGAAAATATCCCACATTCTCTTAGTATTATAGAGAAAAGCCATTATAGTGAGAGGGTATAGTAGTGTAAACGACCGGAATTACGACAGAGGGTTCAAAAACTACTATAGGTAGGCAGTGGTTGCCGACCTCTCATATTGTTCAAAACTTATGTATTCATATGATTTTGGCAATAATATGAGTAAATTAAATAATATACATATGAAAATGATTAATTATTATATGTATAAGGGAAAAAATGCTGAAAATATCCCACATTCTCTTAGTATTATAGAGAAAAGCCATTATAGTGAGAGGGTATAGTAGTGTAAACGACCGGAATTACGACAGAGGGTTCAAAAACTACTATAGGTAGGCAGTGGTTGCCGACCTCTCATATTGTTCAAAACTTATGTATTCATATGATTTTGGCAATAATATGAGTAAATTAAATAATATACATATGAAAATGATTAATTATTATATGTATAAGGGAAAAAATGCTGAAAATATCCCACATTCTCTTAGTATTATAGAGAAAAGCCATTATAGTGAGAGGGTATAGTAGTGTAAACGACCGGAATTACGACAGAGGGTTCAAAAACTACTATAGGTAGGCAGTGGTTGCCGACCTCTCATATTGTTCAAAACTTATGTATTCATATGATTTTGGCAATAATATGAGTAAATTAAATAATATACACATGAAAATGATTAATTATTATATGTATAAGGGAAAAAATAATCATATTATATATGAATAATGGAAAAAAAATGAAATGTTCCTATAATCTCTTAATATATAAGAGAATAGCCCGTATGTTGGGTGGCAAACGGAATTGAAAATACCCGCTTTGAGGACAGCGGGTTCAAAAACTACTATAGGTAGGCAGTGGTTGCCGACCTCCCGCTTTATTCGAAATATTTATTTCGGATTATGTTTATATTGGTTACATACAATAAAGTATATTATTATCCGTACAAATTTGTTTCTCAGTTCTATAGAACACGGGACTTGGCTCCGCGGATAATAGGAATATACGCTTTATAGATAATATCGTTGAAACAAAAGTCAAGTTTCTATTATATATAGAATAACAAATCGTTTCCATATATTATCGTTAATTTTTGGAGGCAGGCAAATATTAATTTATTACCTGCCGTATAGTTGGATTATTATATCGTTACGGTATAATACAAATATGGATTCTTATGAAAGAAATATAAAATTATATATTAAATGTGGAAATATTATCATATGCGCTTGGTTTTATGTTATATATTACCAGAGATATATATGAAAAGAGATAAATTTTAAATTTATCTTCAAAATGCAAATGATTTAACTTAATATTTATATTGGTTAAACAAAAATTGTACATGTGTGGATACAATAATTATGTATGTTGGAAATAAAATGATATTTTATAATGAAATATGTATGTATAAAAGATAAAATTATAGAAATATATATATTACAATAATTAGATGAAATTCTTGTTATATTGGTAAAACAAGTATAAATTAAAAATGAAAATATGGATTACGAATGCTATATAAAAATGGCCGTAATCGAATGGATTTTTTTACTTATATATTTAAAATTTTACCCAAAGGCGAAATATTGAATTTTATTCAATATAATAAAAATCATGGAATTATATAAAGTGAAAAATCTATATATCTATATATCTATTATATTGCTTATTTCGATTCAAAATATATGAATGGAATATGAAGGAAAAACATTATTCTGGTTGATCCTGCCAGTAGTTATATGCTTGTCTCAAAGATTAAGCCATGCATGTCTAAGTACACACGAATTAAAAGTGAAACCGCAAAAGGCTCATTATATCAGTTATGGTTCCTTAGATCGTTAACAGTTACTTGGATAACTGTGGTAATTCTAGAGCTAATACATGCAATTAAAACATGAACCTTATGGGACATGTGCTTTTATTAGGCTAAAACCAAGCGATCGCAAGATCGTTATATTGGTTGAACTCTAGATAACATGCAGATCGTATGGTCTTGTACCGACGACAGATCTTTCAAATGTCTGCCCTATCAACTTTTGATGGTAGTATCTAGGACTACCATGGTTGCAACGGGTAACGGGGAATCAGGGTTCGATTCCGGAGAGGGAGCCTGAGAAACGGCTACCACATCTAAGGAAGGCAGCAGGCGCGTAAATTACCCACTCCCAGCTCGGGGAGGTAGTGACGAAAAATAACAATACAGGACTCATATCCGAGGCCCTGTAATTGGAATGAGTACACTTTAAATCCTTTAACAAGGACCAATTGGAGGGCAAGTCTGGTGCCAGCAGCCGCGGTAATTCCAGCTCCAATAGCGTATATTAAAGTTGTTGCGGTTAAAACGTTCGTAGTTGAACTTGTGCTTCATACGGGTAGTACAACTTACAATTGTGGTTAGTACTATACCTTTATGTATGTAAGCGTATTACCGGTGGAGTTCTTATATGTGATTAAATACTTGTATTTTTTCATATGTTCCTCCTATTTAAAAACCTGCACTAGTGCTCTTAAACGAGTGTTATTGTGGGCCGGTACTATTACTTTGAACAAATTAGAGTGCTTAAAGCAGGCTTCAAATGCCTGAATATTCTGTGCATGGGATAATGAAATAAGACCTCTGTTCTGCTTTCATTGGTTTTCAGATCAAGAGGTAATGATTAATAGAAGCAGTTTGGGGCATTAGTATTACGACGCGAGAGGTGAAATTCTTGGACCGTCGTAAGACTAACTTAAGCGAAAGCATTTGCCAAAGATGTTTTCATTAATCAAGAACGAAAGTTAGAGGTTCGAAGGCGATCAGATACCGCCCTAGTTCTAACCATAAACGATGCCAGCTAGCAATTGGGTGTAGCTACTTTTATGGCTCTCTCAGTCGCTTCCCGGGAAACCAAAGCTTTTGGGCTCCGGGGGAAGTATGGTTGCAAAGCTGAAACTTAAAGGAATTGACGGAAGGGCACCACCAGGAGTGGAGCCTGCGGCTTAATTTGACTCAACACGGGAAAACTTACCAGGTCCGAACATAAGTGTGTAAGACAGATTGATAGCTCTTTCTCGAATCTATGGGTGGTGGTGCATGGCCGTTCTTAGTTCGTGGAGTGATTTGTCTGGTTAATTCCGATAACGAACGAGACTCAAATATATTAAATAGATATCTTCAGGATTATGGTGCTGAAGCTTATGTAGCCTTCATTCATGGTGGCAGTAAAATGTTTATTGTGTTTGAATGTGTTTATGTAAGTGGAGCCGTACCTGTTGGTTTGTCCCATTATAAGGACACTAGCTTCTTAAATGGACAAATTGCGTCTAGCAATAATGAGATTGAGCAATAACAGGTCTGTGATGCCCTTAGATGTCCTGGGCTGCACGCGCGCTACAATGAAAGTATCAACGTGTATTTCCTAGACCGAGAGGTCCGGGTAAACCGCTGAACCACTTTCATGCTTGGGATTGTGAACTGAAACTGTTCACATGAACTTGGAATTCCCAGTAAGTGTGAGTCATTAACTCGCATTGATTACGTCCCTGCCCTTTGTACACACCGCCCGTCGCTACTACCGATTGAATTATTTAGTGAGGTCTCCGGACGTGATCACTGTGACGCCTTGCGTGTTACGGTTGTTTCGCAAAAGTTGACCGAACTTGATTATTTAGAGGAAGTAAAAGTCGTAACAAGGTTTCCGTAGGTGAACCTGCGGAAGGATCATTATTGTATAATATCCTTATCGTTAATAAACATTTGTTATAATACAAATAAATACAATTTACCAAAATAAAAATATTACAAAATGATTCCACGGAATCAAAAGTTAAAGTCAAAATAAAATGAAGATGGCTTTTATTTTATATGTGGGGCTTGGCAACCTCATAAAAAGACTTTAACATTATTAATGTTGTTGTGCGTATTTGTGGCAGTACCTACTACAACAATGGCGTTTCCTATAAAAACAAATTCTCGAAAATGGAAATCGAAGAAACTGAACAAAATTTGAAAGTAGAAGTCGAATTAAAATTAAAATAATTTTGAATGTGGTATTCAAAATAAGTGTGTGTGTATATGGACCATAATATACACGCGTTGCGAATATGTATTGTTCATCTATGTTATGAGCATACGTTGGCTAATGCAACAACCTAAAATATACAATGTTTGTACCTGTCATCCATCAGGTTAATGTTTTATATAAATTTTGCAGTATGTGTCACCCAAAATAGCAAACCATAACCAGATTTTATGATACATAATGCTTATATGAAACTAAGACATATCGCAACATTTATTTTTAGGTATAAAAATAAATTTATTGAAGGAATTGATATATGCCAGTAAAATGGTGTATTTTTAATTTCTTTCAATAAAAACAATATTGATATTATATAAAAATGAATTATAAAACTCTAAGCGGTGGATCACTCGGCTCATGGGTCGATGAAGAACGCAGCAAACTGTGCGTCATCGTGTGAACTGCAGGACACATGAACATCGACATTTTTAACGCATATCGCAGTCCATGCTGTTATGTACTTTAATTAATTTTATAGTGCTGCTTGGACTACATATGGTTGAGGGTTGTAAGACTATGCTAATTAAGTTGTTTATAAATTTTTATAAGCATATGGTATATTATTGGATTAAATAATGATTTTATTCATAATATTAAAAAAGAAATGAAAAACATTATCTCACATTTGAATGTGAAAAACGAAGAGAAATATTTTCTTTTTCAATCAAATAATACTGAGAAATGTCTAGCATAAAAAATTGAAATATTTTTCATCTAGAATTGTCTCTTATTAATGATTCGGAAAAAGAAAAATCTTGGTTTTGTTATTATTCTTCGTTGGTTCGTTAAATGGATAAAAAATAACTTTGCTTACAAGAACTATTGGAACTATTTATAACGAATTTAATTGATTGTTTTATCATTTATATATAAAGAATTTATGGCAAAAAATAGTTATATATACAACCTCAACTCATATGGGACTACCCCCTGAATTTAAGCATATTAATTAGGGGAGGAAAAGAAACTAACAAGGATTTTCTTAGTAGCGGCGAGCGAAAAGAAAACAGTTCAGCACTAAGTCACTTTGTCTATATGGCAAATGTGAGATGCAGTGTATGGAGCGTCAATATTCTAGTATGAGAAATTAATGATTTAAGTCCTTCTTAAATGAGGCCATTTACCCATAGAGGGTGCCAGGCCCGTATAACGTTAATGATTACTAGATGATGTTTCCAAAGAGTCGTGTTGCTTGATAGTGCAGCACTAAGTGGGTGGTAAACTCCATCTAAAACTAAATATAACCATGAGACCGATAGTAAACAAGTACCGTGAGGGAAAGTTGAAAAGAACTCTGAATAGAGAGTTAAACAGTACGTGAAACTGCTTAGAGGTTAAGCCCGATGAACCTGAATATCCGTTATGGAAAATTCATCATTAAAATTGTAATATTTAAATAATATTATTAAGAATAATGTGCATTTTTTCCATATAAGGACATTGTAATCTATTAGCATATCCCAAATTTATCATAAAATATAACTTATAGTTTATTCCAATTAAATTGCTTGCATTTTAACACAGAATAAATGTTATTAATTTGATAAAGTGCTGATAGATTTATATTATTACAGAGCGTTAATTTTTCGGAATTATATAATGGCATAATTATCATTGATTTTTGTGTTTATTATATGCTCTTGTATGATTAACAATGCGAAAGATTCAGGATACCTTCGGGACCCGTCTTGAAACACGGACCAAGGAGTCTAACATATGTGCAAGTTATTGGGATGTAAACCTAATAGCGTAATTAACTTGACTAATAATGGGATTAGTTTTTTAGCTATTTATAGCTAATTAACACAATCCCGGGGCGTTCTATATAGTTATGTATAATGTATATTTATATTATTTATGCCTCTAACTGGAACGTACCTTGAGCATATATGCTGTGACCCGAAAGATGGTGAACTATACTTGATCAGGTTGAAGTCAGGGGAAACCCTGATGGAAGACCGAAACAGTTCTGACGTGCAAATCGATTGTCAGAATTGAGTATAGGGGCGAAAGACCAATCGAACCATCTAGTAGCTGGTTCCTTCCGAAGTTTCCCTCAGGATAGCTGGTGCATTTTAATATTATATAAAATAATCTTATCTGGTAAAGCGAATGATTAGAGGCCTTAGGGTCGAAACGATCTTAACCTATTCTCAAACTTTAAATGGGTAAGAACCTTAACTTTCTTGATATGAAGTTCAAGGTTATGATATAATGTGCCCAGTGGGCCACTTTTGGTAAGCAGAACTGGCGCTGTGGGATGAACCAAACGTAATGTTACGGTGCCCAAATTAACAACTCATGCAGATACCATGAAAGGCGTTGGTTGCTTAAAACAGCAGGACGGTGATCATGGAAGTCGAAATCCGCTAAGGAGTGTGTAACAACTCACCTGCCGAAGCAACTAGCCCTTAAAATGGATGGCGCTTAAGTTGTATACCTATACATTACCGCTAAAGTAGATGATTTATATTACTTGTGATATAAATTTTGAAACTTTAGTGAGTAGGAAGGTACAATGGTATGCGTAGAAGTGTTTGGCGTAAGCCTGCATGGAGCTGCCATTGGTACAGATCTTGGTGGTAGTAGCAAATAATCGAATGAGACCTTGGAGGACTGAAGTGGAGAAGGGTTTCGTGTGAACAGTGGTTGATCACGAGTTAGTCGGTCCTAAGTTCAAGGCGAAAGCCGAAAATTTTCAAGTAAAACAAAAATGCCTAACTATATAAACAAAGCGAATATAATACACTTGAATAATTTTGAACGAAAGGGAATACGGTTCCAATTCCGTAACCTGTTGAGTATCCGTTTGTTATTAAATATGGGCCTCGTGCTCATCCTGGCAACAGGAACGACCATAAAGAAGCCGTCGAGAGATATCGGAAGAGTTTTCTTTTCTGTTTTATAGCCGTACTACCATGGAAGTCTTTCGCAGAGAGATATGGTAGATGGGCTAGAAGAGCATGACATATACTGTTGTGTCGATATTTTCTCCTCGGACCTTGAAAATTTATGGTGGGGACACGCAAACTTCTCAACAGGCCGTACCAATATCCGCAGCTGGTCTCCAAGGTGAAGAGTCTCTAGTCGATAGAATAATGTAGGTAAGGGAAGTCGGCAAATTAGATCCGTAACTTCGGGATAAGGATTGGCTCTGAAGATTGAGATAGTCGGGCTTGATTGGGAAACAATAACATGGTTTATGTGCTCGTTCTGGGTAAATAGAGTTTCTAGCATTTATGTTAGTTACTTGTTCCCCGGATAGTTTAGTTACGTAGCCAATTGTGGAACTTTCTTGCTAAAATTTTTAAGAATACTATTTGGGTTAAACCAATTAGTTCTTATCAATTATAACGATTATCAATTAACAATCAATTCAGAACTGGCACGGACTTGGGGAATCCGACTGTCTAATTAAAACAAAGCATTGTGATGGCCCTAGCGGGTGTTGACACAATGTGATTTCTGCCCAGTGCTCTGAATGTCAAAGTGAAGAAATTCAAGTAAGCGCGGGTCAACGGCGGGAGTAACTATGACTCTCTTAAGGTAGCCAAATGCCTCGTCATCTAATTAGTGACGCGCATGAATGGATTAACGACGGACGTGTTTTCGTTGCGCTCGTATACAGATTGCGAATAACTAAGTTTTCCTTGTTTGGAAAGTAATTAAATCGGTGATTTAGTGCTCCGCGGAAGTCGAGTGAAAATTGTCGAGTGTTAAAAACAAGCGGTTTGGAAATTATTAACAATAAACTATTGGAAATTTTCCACTCCGCACGTGCTGCGAGGCGAGCTTACGAGTAAGTTTTTCGAGTAAGCTTTTTGAGCAGCTGTCAAAAAGCTTATTGGTGGCAGTCACTGCTAGGGTTTGTGTCTAGGGACAGTTTAGTGCTACCAGACGCTACCGATAGGTGGAGCTCTAGAGCATCTACCTTTTGTCAGTGAGCAAACGAGCATACGGTTGCTGGCGTCGACGGTAGGAGGAGCCACCATCGGAGTTATGCCGACCGAGAGCGACAGCAGCGCGAGTGCCTTGAGCGGATGTAGTGCCTCGAGGAAATCCAGACGAGGCAGGCGCAGAAGCCATCTGGCCTCTAAGAGCTCGGCGCCGACGCAGGCGAAATTGGTTGCCCTGGCGTCGAATGGAGTGCCAGAACCCGTTGGTGTACTTGAGGAGGCGTTTTCGTCGCTGGAGGACGCCCGGGCGGCTACGGCAAACGCTGCCATCGATGCTGCCCCCCCCAACGCTGCTGCCACCGCTGTTGATCCTACTGCTGCCCCTGCTGCCGACCACACTGCTGCCTCCGCCGTTTCCACTGCTGCTAAAATTGTTGCCACCACTGCCACCGCCGCTACCGCTGCCGCCCGTGCTGGGCAAGCAGCCATGATGGCAGAGCTGTCGGCCACCCAGCGCATGGTGAGAAGCAGCTTCCGCAGCCTAGGAGAAGTGGACACGGAAGAGCTCTCGTATGCTATCAGCCGCTACGATGAGCTGGTTCTGGCGTTAATGCTCCGGTGTGGAGAACTGGAGACGCGGCTCGCTATGCCGCCACCGCCGCCGCCGTCGTCGAATCCGTTAAAGAATACGGCCGCCAATGCTCCCCAGATGCCACAGATTGCACCCATCGCTGCCCCGCGGACCACCAAGGTTCGCGAGACGTGGTCAGCGGTGGTTAAGTGCGACGACCCTGCGCTATCGGGGAAAGCTATAGCGGAAAAGGTGCGAACGATGGTTGCACCCTCCCTCGGAGTCAGAGTACATGAGGTACGTGAGCTCCGTCGAGGTGGTGGTGCGATCATTCGTACTCCTTCAGTTGGAGAGCTGCAGAAGGTGGTAGCATCAAAGAGGTTCGCTGAGGTTGGGCTAAATGTGGCACGGAATGCGGCCGAGAAGCCGAAGGTCGTCGTCTATGACGTCGACACAGCTATCGGCCCTGAGGAATTCATGCAGGAGCTGCATGGAAATAACTTCGACAGCGAGATGACTATGTCCCAATTTAAGAAGTCCGTGCACCTGGTGACCAAGGCGTGGTCGGTAACCGACGGCGCCACAGTAAATGTAACGCTAGAGGTAGACGACCGCGCGATGGCGAAGCTTGATGTAGGTCGTGTCTACATCAAGTGGTTCTCATTCCGATGCCGAGCACAGGTCCGCACATACGCCTGCCACAGATGCGTGGGTTTCGACCACAAGGTCAGCGAATGCCGGCAGAAGGACAATGTCTGCCGCCAGTGCGGGCAACAAGGCCACACCGCGGCAAAGTGCCAAAACCCGGTGGACTGCCGGAACTGCCGTCACAGAGGGCAACCCTCGGGGCATTACATGCTCTCGAACGTGTGCCCGATATACGGGGCGTTGCTGGCGAGGGTGCAAGCTAGACATTAATGTTTAGCTTCATCCAAGCGAACTGTGGCCGAGGCAGAGCTGCGACCATCGAGCTCGGAGTCCGACTCAGGAGATCGGAGTCTATGTTCGCGCTGGTGCAGGAGCCGTATCTCGGCGGGGACGGAATGGATGTGCTGCCTGAAGGAATGAGAATTTTCACCGATCGGCGAGGGAAGGCAGCCATCCTAGTAGATCAACAGGAAGCCATCTGTATGCCAGTGGAGACCCTCACCACGGATTATGGCGTATGTCTGGTCGTTAAAGGGAGCTTTGGCTCAATCTTCCTTTGCGCCGCATACTGCCAGTTCGATGCACCTCTGGAACCGTACCTCCGGTACATGGATGCGATCCTGCTGCAGGCCAGCAGAACCCCCGCAATCCTGGGCCTCGACGCGAATGCAGTGTCCCCCATGTGGCTTAGCAAACTCTCTCGTCATGCTGAGGGGCAAGCTAACTACAGACGGGGTGAGCTGCTGTCAGAGTGGATGCTGGAGGCAAGAGTCGCCGCCCTAAACCAGTCAACAGAGGTGTACACGTTCGACAATCACAGAGCTACTAGCGATATCGACGTGACAATCGTCAATGAGGCAGCATCTATGTGGGCCACATATGAGTGGAGAGTGGACGAGTGGGAATTGAGTGACCACAACATCATTACTGTTGTGGCCGAACCAACTACCGCGCGCGCAGTTGAGAGCATAGCTCCTGTGCCGTCCTGGAACTTCTCCAATGCACGTTGGCGATTGTTCAAGGAGGAAATGGTGAGTAGAGCAGCCGAACTTCCGGAAAACTTCTCAGAGTCGCCGTTGGACCAGCAAGTTTCGACCCTGCGCAGTATAGTACATAATGTATGTGATATTGCGCTGGGAAGAAAGTCAATTCGATCGCCCAACAGGAGAGCACGTTGGTGGACTGCCGACCTCTGCGCTGCAAGGCGCGAAGTCCGGAGACTTCGTCGCCTACTCCAAGATGGAAGGCGTCGTGATGACGGTGCCGCTATAGAGCGTGTAGTGGTCGAGCTGAGGCGGGCCTCAGCTAACTACAAGAAGCTCATTGGGAGGGCGAAAATGGATGACTGGAAACGCTTCGTGGGAGATCATGCCGACGACCCATGGGGGCGCGTCTACAAGATTTGCCGAGGCCGCAGAAAGTGCACGGAGATTGGGTGCCTCCGCGTGAATGGCGAGCTCATCACTGATTGTGGTGACTGTGCACGAGTGCTCCTCCGCAATTTCTTCCCAGTTGCGGAGTCCGAAGCACCGACTGCCATCGCGGAGGAAGTCCCACCGGCCCTCGAAGAATTCGAGGTTAATGCATGTGTTGCCCGGTTGAAGAGCAGGCGCTCTCCCGGCTTGGACGGCATCAATGGCACTATCTGCAAGGCAGTCTGGCGCGCCATACCCGAGCACCTAGCATCGTTGTTTTCCCGATGCATCCGATTAGGATATTTTCCCGCTGAGTGGAAGTGCCCACGAGTTGTCTCGCTGCTCAAAGGGCCAGATAAGGACAAGTGTGAGCCCTCCTCATATAGAGGAATATGCTTGCTGCCAGTCTTTGGTAAGGTGCTCGATGCCATCATGGTGAATCGTGTGAGAGAAGTTCTTCCGGAAGGCTGCAGATGGCAGTTTGGATTTCGCCAAGGACGATGTGTGGAGGATGCTTGGAGACACGTGAAGAGCAGTGTTTGTGCCAGCCCGGCGCAATACGTGCTCGGCACATTCGTGGACTTCAAAGGAGCATTCGACAACGTCGAATGGAGTGCTGCACTCCGCCGACTAGCAGACTTGGGATGCCGGGAGATGGGCTTGTGGCAGAGCTTTTTCTCCGGCCGAAGAGCAGTGATCCGAAGCAGTTCCGGTACTGTGGAAGTACCGGTAACTAGAGGCTGCCCGCAGGGGTCAATCAGTGGCCCATTTATCTGGGACATTCTGATGGATGTACTGCTTCAGCGTCTCCAGCCGTATTGCCAGCTGAGTGCATACGCGGATGACTTGCTGCTTCTCGTCGAGGGAAATTCCCGAGTTATGCTAGAGGAAAAAGGAGCACAGCTGATGTCCATCGTAGAAGCGTGGGGAGCGGAAGTTGGCGTTGCCGTCTCGACCAGCAAGACGGTAATAATGCTGCTGAAAGGTGCCTTGAGACGTGCGCCTACGGTGAGGTTTGCTGGAGCGAACCTTCCGTATGTGCGTAGCTGTCGGTACCTTGGCATCACGGTCAGTGAAGGAATGAAATTCCTCACGCACATAGCTTCGCTTCGCCAGCGGATGACCGGAGTCGTTGGAGCATTGGCGCGTGTGCTTCGAGCCGACTGGGGCTTCAGTCCTCGAGCCAGGCGGACCATATATGACGGACTCATGGCACCTTGTGTGCTGTTTGGTGCCCCGGTATGGTATGACACCGCCGAGCAAGTAGCCGCCCGGAGACGACTAGCCTCCTGCCAGAGGCTAATCCTGCTTGGATGCCTTTCGGTATGCCGAACAGTGTCCACAGTGGCACTGCAGGTACTTGGTGGAGCTCCCCCGCTTGACTTGGCTGCTAAGTTTTTAGCGGTCAAATACAAGCTGAAGCGTGGATACCCGCTGGAGGAGAACGACTGGCTATATGACGAGGACACTACGTGTCTAAGCTGGAAGCAGAGGAAGACTCGCCTAGAAGAGTGCTTACTGCAGAGTTGGCAGAACAGATGGGATGATGACAGCGAACCAGGACGGGTGACGCATAAATTCATCCCATATGTCACTCTCGCCTATCGGGATCCAAGATTTGGATTCTCGATGAGGACGTCTTACCTGCTGACAGGTCACGGGTCGTTTAACGCATTTTTGCAAGGAGAGCCCTCAGCGATACCACTGCTTGCGCTTGTGGAGATCCATATGAGGACTGGATGCACATATTGTGCGCTTGCCCCCTATATGCAGATTTGCGGAACCTCGATGGACTTGGAGTGCAGCGCCTTGGCGAAAACTGGACCTTCGATAGAATCCTGGAAGATCAACAGAGGACTCAACGGCTGGCAGTGTTTGCGGACGAAGTGTTCCGTAGGAGGAGGGGTGTTTAGCCCAAAAACTTCGCCGTGTGGTTAGCGGGCGAGAATACTTCCACAGTCCGCTATTGCTTGTCGTAAGAGGCGACTAATATAGCCATAGGTCCCTCTAACCCTGCTTGTCGGAGCAAAAGGAGGAGGCCCACCGAGCCTCTCTTTCCGGTACCACGGGTTGTGCAGCTATCCAAGACTGCACATTGAGGTAGGCCCCCTGGTGGAGTATCGTGGTGGCTGTGGTTGGTACCCATATCGCGGGTAGAGCCTTCGTGTTCGACGTTTGAGTTACGGTGCTAGTTGCGCAAAACTCGGGTGCTGTGACCCAGAGATCAGTAGAGATTTTAGGTAGATCTCGCTCCTCAGCAAGGGGAGTGCTTGCCCGGCAAGCAAGTACTCGAATTGCTACCGGTGTGTCGCTATGTACATAGCTATAGCTTCTAGTCCGGACGCTTGTCTGGCGTATCCAGACACATACACCATGTTGATACATGCACCACTTGTGGTGTTCAGGTGTCGTGGTTGTAATCCCTTCAGTGTGGAACACGCCACGTAAAACAAGTTCGGAGAGATCTGAAAAGTCGTCGTTGTCCCTATCTACTATCTAGCGAAACCACAGCCAAGGAACGGCTTGGAATAATTAGCGGGGAAAGAAGACCCTTTTGAGCTTGACTCTAATCTGGCAGTGTAAGAGACATAAGAGGTGTAGAATAAGTGGAGATATTAGACCTCGGTTTGGTATCGTCAATGAAAATACCACTACTCTTATGTTTCCTTACTTACTTGATTAAATGGAACGTGTATCATTTCCTAGCCATTATACGGATATATTTATTATATCTTATGGTATTGGGTTTTGATGCAAGCTTCTTGATCAAAGTATCACGAGTTTGTTATATAATCGCAAACAAATTCTTTAATAAAACGATGCATTTATGTATTTTTGATTTGAAAATTTGGTATAACTCCAATTACTCAGGTATGATCCAATTCAAGGACATTGCCAGGTAGGGAGTTTGACTGGGCGGTACATCTCTCAAATAATAACGGAGGTGTCCCAAGGCCAGCTCAGTGCGGACAGAAACCACACATAGAGCAAAAGGGCAAATGCTGACTTGATCTCGTGTTTCAGTACACACAGGACAGCAAAAGCTCGGCCTATCGATCCTTTGGTTTAAAGAGTTTTTAACAAGAGTGTCAGAAAATTACCATAGGGATAACTGGCTTGTGGCGGCCAAGCGTTCATAGCGACGTCGCTTTTTGATCCTTCGATGTCGGCTCTTCTATCATTGTGAAGCAAAATTCACCAAGCGTTGGATTGTTCACCCATGCAAGGGAACGTGAGCTGGGTTTAGACCGTCGTGAGACAGGTTAGTTTTACCCTACTAATGACAAAACGTTGTTGCGACAGATTCCTGCGTAGTACGAGAGGAACCGCAGGTACGGACCAATGGCACAATACTTGTTCGAGCGAACAGTGGTATGACGCTACGTCCGTTGGATTATGCCTGAACGCCTCTAAGGTCGTATCCGTGCTGGACTGCAATGATAAATAAGGGGCAATTTGCATTGTATGGCTTCTAAACCATTTAAAGTTTATAATTTATTTTATAAACGACAATGGATGTGATGCCAATGTAATTGTAACATAGTAAATTAGGAGGATCTTCGATCACCTGATGCCGCGCTAGTTACATATAAAAGCATTATTTAATACAATGACAAAGCTAGAATCAATTTGTAAACGACTTTTTAACAGCAAGGTGTTGTAAGTGGTTGAGCAGCTGCCATACTGCGATCACTGAAGCTTATCCTTTTGCTTGATGATTCGATAAATAAATGGATTTTTCCTGTAGCCAAACAAACACCTCGTCATCAATTTAGTGACGCATATGATATTGTCCCTATCATATAATTTTGATATAAAGACTTTAAAGGAATTAATATTCATATATACAATGTTGCCAAATACCTCGTTCAATCCAAATTTAGTGACGCATATGATATTGTCCCTATCATATAATTTTTGATATAAAGACTTTAAAGAATTACTATCAAGTGCCAAATACCTCGTCCATTCATTTAGTGACGCATATGATATTGTCCCTATCATATAATTAATATAAAAGACTTAATAAAATGACATTGTTGTCAAAGTTTCCAAAAACAACCCTCGGTCAATCAATTAGTGACGCATATGATATTGTCCCTATCATATAATTTTGATATAAAAACTTTAAAGAATTGTATCAAGTTGCCAAATACCTCGTCATCAATTTAGTGACGCATATGATATTGTCCCTATCATATAATTAATATAAAGACTTTAATGAATTGTGTCAAGTTGCCAAACACCTCGTCATCAATTTAGTGACGCATATGATATTGTCCCTATCATAATATTTGATATAAAGACTTTAAAGAATTATATCAAGTTGCCAAATACCTCGTCATCAATTTAGTGACGCATATGATATTGTCTCTATCATATAATTAATATAAAGACTTTAATGAAATTGTGTCAAGTTGCCAAACACCTCGTCATCAATTTAGTGACGCATATGATATTGTCCCTATCATATAATATTTGATATAAAGACTTTAAAGAATTATATCAAGTTGCCAAATACCTCGTCATCAATTAGTGACGCATATGATATTGTCTCTATCATATAATTAATATAAAGACTTTAATGAATTGTGTCAAGTTGCCAAACACCTCGTCATCAATTTAGTGACGCATATGATATTGTCCTATCATATAATTTTGATTAAAGACTTTAAGAATTTTATCATGCCAAATATCGTTCAATTTAGTGACCATATGTTTTCTCTATATATTTTATCTTATGATTTGTCAGTCAACTCGTCATCATATGACGCATATGATATTGTCCCTATCATATAATTAATATAAAGAACTTTTTAAAGAATTGTATCAAGTGCCAACACCTCGTCATCAACTACTATATTATGGTTGCGCCGACCTCTCATATGTATTCTCTTATGTCTTCAATAGGATTTTGGCAATTATACGAGTAAATTAAATAATATACATATGAAAATGATTAATTATTATATGTATAAGGGAAAAAATGCTGAAATATTCCCATATTATCTTAGTATTATAGAGGAAAGACCGTTGCCGACCTCTGATATTGTTCAAAACTTATGTATTTATATGATTTTGGCAATTATATGAGTAAATTAAATAATATACATATAAAATGATTAAATATTATATGTATAATGTATAAAGGAAAAAATGATGAAATATTCCCACATTATCTTAGTATTATAGAGGAAAGACCGTTGCTGACCTCTGATATTGTTCAAAACTTATGTATTTATATGATTTGGCATAATATGAGTAAATTAAATAATATACATATGAAAATGATTAATTATTATATGTATAAATGTATAAGGGAAAAAATGCTGAAATATTCCCATATTATCTTAGTATTATAGAGGAAAGACCGTTGCTGACCTCTGATATTGTTCAAAACTTATGTATTTATATGATTTTGGCAATTATATGAGTAAATTAAATAATATACATATGAAAATTATTAATTATTATATGTATGGGAAAAAATGCTGAAATTTCCCACATTCTCTTAGTATTATAGAGAAAAGCCATTATAGTGAGAGGGTATAGTAGTGTAAACGACCGGAATTACGACAGAGGGTTCAAAAACTACTATAGGTAGGCAGTGGTTGCCGACCTCTCATATTGTTCAAAACTTATGTATTCATATGATTTTGGCAATTATATGAGTAAATTAAATAATATACATATGAAAATTATTAATTATTATATGTATAGGGAAAAAATGCTGAAATATTCCCACATTCTCTTAGTATTATAGAGAAAAGCCATTATAGTGAGGAGGTAGTAGTGTAAACGACCGGAATTACGACAGAGGGTTCAAAAACTACTATAGGTAGGCAGTGGTTGCCGACCTCTCATATTGTTCAAAACTTATGTATTCATATGATTTTGGCAATTATATGAGTAAATTAAATAATATACATATGAAAATTATTAATTATTATATGTATAAGGGAAAAAATGCTGAAAATATCCCACATTCTCTTAGTATTATAGAGAAAAGCCATTATAGTGAGAGGGTATAGTAGTGTAAACGACCGGAATTACGACAGAGGGTTCAAAAACTACTATAGGTAGGCAGTGGTTGCCGACCTCTCATATTGTTCAAAACTTATGTATTCATATGATTTTGGCAATATATTGAGTAAATTAAATAATATACATATGAAAATGATTAATTATTATATGTATAAGGAAAAAATGCTGAAAATATCCCACATTCTCTTAGTATTATAGGAAAAGCCATTATAGTGAGAGGGTATAGTAGTGTAAACGACCGGAATTACGACAGAGGGTTCAAAACTACTATAGGT